>NW_024041090.1:0-26703 GCF_014851395.1 Micropterus salmoides
AGCTAAATGCTCCACTATGTTCACCAGCTAGTTGCTAACTGTGTCAGTTTGCTGTTTGGTGCTGAGCAGGTAGTGTTCAGTGGGCTTTTAGAGCTTTTTCTCTAAAAAACAGCTGCCTGCTTTCACCGGAAACTACGCAAGCTAAACAACAAGCCGAGCTGCACCTTCAAGCACACCAACAGTATGTCTCTCCTGAACCTCCTCTTTTAAATACGTTTATGATGACTTTTATTCCCTAACAGCATACCAAACGAAATCTTGTTAACATACTACTAATGCGTACACTCAATAGCCAGTTTATTAGGTACACCTAGCTAAAGCTAATGCAGCCCATACAACAACCTGCATTTTATCCTAACTTATTGAAGGGTACAATTTATAGTTTTTGTTAAACTGACAGGAGTTTCTATTATTTTGTCCAATCCATTTAAATCAGTGACAGTAGGTTAAATAAAAGAAGCACCCTCATGCCTTTTCTGTCCTAACCCTAATTCTTTCCTTCCTTTCTTCCTACTTCAGTCATTCAATCCATGATTGCTCATCCTTCCTCCTTCTTTACTGCCTTGGGGTTTCCTGTCTTGCCAATACGTTTTTGCTTCCTTCGTTTCCTTTGATCTTTCTACACCTTCCTGTTCTCTTGCTCGCTTATTTGTCTTGTCTTCCTTCCATCCTTCCAACCTCCCTTCCTTCCTTCCTTCCTTCCTTCCTTCCTTCACTTTCTCTGTTATACCTTCTTTTCCAACTTGTGTTTTCTTGCTAATACTTCCCTTCCATGTTTCTACAGGTACCTTTGTCTCTTCCCCTCTTTATTTCTTTTATTCCTGTCTTCCTTCTTTCTCTCTATCATGCCTTCTCTGTCTCCATCATGCCTCTCTCTCTCTCTCTCTCTCTCTTTCAGTCTAGACGGATTCAGCAGTAAATATTCTGTAATCAGCCTCACATGCTTCTCTGCTCACACAGGGCTGCTGCTGTCACCCGCACAAACTGATGAGACTGTGTGTATGTGTGTGTGCCTCCTTCCAGCTCTAGTTTTTGATCTAAGTGCCAGCCTATTTCACATGCAAATGATTTAAAGTGTCTCTTCTCTCTCTCTCTCTTCTGTCATCCCTCGCTTCGTCCAGCTGCAGTGTGAGACCAGAGAGAGGCTTGTCTTTATGTTTGAGGAGGCCGTAGCGTCACCGTTAGAACTGGTCCTCAAGAACACTGAGGCAGGTCACATATATCTAGAAACAACCCTGTCTACTTGTGCTTTCACAGTGAAGTGTGACGTCCTTTCTGCACAGAGACATGTTAGGGGAATTTACATTACTAAAACACTGAAATGTCTGAAATGTAAAGTGCTTAATGACTATTAAATCATCCATCCATCCATCCATCGTCAACCGCTTATCCTGCGTACAGGGTCGCAGGGACTATTAAATCATGTGTTTAATAAATCAAAGGGGGCACTGCAACCTTTGACGTGAGAGAATGTTCAGACTGTACAGTCGTAAAGATTATAAGACCTTGGGGTATCTCAACTTTTTGAGATATACTTGTTGAAAACTGGTTCTGACTGGATTTGGGTGTTTAGAGAAGAAGACAAAATAGCGAAGAGCCATACACACCCCTCATTATGACCTTGTTCTAATGGCAGCTTGGATGTAACAAGGCCAGTGGCGTTATCAAGCAGACCCTATGCAACCTCTGATGTGTGGAGTCTGCATCCTGGCGCCGGTACTGTTACTTTCATGTAATTCAACGGTGACTGACCAGAGAGTGTTTCTCTTTTCGTCACTTGGTTAAGGTTGGGGGAAGATGGTGGTTTTAGTTAATTACTGAAAAGGCATTTTCAACAAGATTGATGCAATTTGTGTAATATGGTGCACTCCTTGGTCATAACTTGTCAGTTCTTAACACACACACACACACACACACACACACACACACACACACACACACACACACACACACACACACACACACTGTACTGGAGTCAGGTTGACTTACTCTTTCCCGTGATGGCAGTGTCTCTAATGTCCATTAAGAATAAATGTAATAAATACATAAATACACTTGGAAATCATAGACTATGATTTCCTGTGTCAGTTTGATCTGAAGATCTGAAGTTATAACTTCAGATTTCCCATCATTATCATGTTTACACGCTTTCTTCAGTATCCAAACTAATCTATTGATCTGCTAGCAGCTAATGCAGCATGACTTTAAAGTTTTAATTGTTAACATGCATTGATCCAAACGGAAGTCACAAAACTCTTCACACAGTCAGAGAAACAAAAGTGCAACTGTGAATAATTTTCATTGCTTTCACACAAAATGCATTCATTGACCACTTTCTACAAAATCCATGAACTCTTTTCTCATTACCACTTCACCACCTGCCAAACACTTTATATCTGCAGCACATTTTTCAAATGTTAACAGTCCAAAAATATTCAAAACAAAACTGAATGATGGCAAATGTCCTCCATTTCTGCAGCAACCAGACTGAAAAATATAGACAATCTTAGCAGAATGTTTACGTATATTTTATCTATGTGCATAGAGAAGTGTGTGTAGTATTTTGAAAAAAGTTTGGTTTAGAACTGCAGTCTGAGTGTAAAGCATGAAATGTGATTATGTTTTAGCAGAATTGGTTCAGAAGTGACTCAGGTACCAGTGTGACTGTGTAAAGTAAATTGCCATACACAATTGGTGCAGTGGCTAGCACTGTTGCCTCACAGCAAGAAGGTTGTGGGTTCAAACTTCGGTTGCCCCGGCCTTTCTGTGCGGAGTCTGCATGTTCTCCCCGTGTCCGCGTGGGTTCTCTCCGGGTGCTCCGGCTTCCTCCCACCATCCAAAGACATGCAGGCTAGGTTAATTGGTGACCCTAAATTGTCCTTAGGTGTGAATGTGAGCGTGAGTGGTTGTTTGTCTATTTATGGCCCTGCGATGGACTGGCGACCTGTTCAGGGTGTACCATGCCTTGTGCCCGATGTCAGCTGGGATAGGCTCCAGCCACAACTGCGACCCTGTACGCAGGATAAGCGGTTGATGATGGATGGATGGATGGATTACCATACACAATGATACCGAATAAATAAAGGATATTGAAGCATATTTCTGATTATTCTTGTTACATACTCTTTAGTACAGTCAATAAAGTCAGATTATTTTTTTTTATTCTATAATGAAATACTGATTTATGTAAAAAATCATTTAAACTTCAAAGATAAATGTTCATTATTTATGTAATGCTCCCTGTTGTTAATGTTTTTTAGCTTCAAGTGTTATGAGTGACAGGGTACGCTTTCTGAGTGAGAACTGTTGCCAGTTTAGTTTGAACAAGTTTATTTTGTGAAATGTATGAAGTGTTTTGGTGGTTTGAGTGAGTGAGTTTTGGCCAAGATGCATTCATTGGTCATTCCAAGAGTTTTGGAAAAGTGGCTTCACTACTGACTGATGCTTGTTAGCCATTGAAAAAAACTGTAATGGTGCAAATTCGCCAAGATGTAAAAAAATAAGATATAAAGAAATATGTGAAAGGTAGGTTTTATCAAATAGAAAGAACAGTCAGTAGGTTTTTTTTGGCACTACGTTGTTATTCATGTCATGTATAGGAAGATTTGTGTGTACTCATACAGCAGTCTCTGCGGTTTAAATGATAGTAAACAGTATCAAATCATAATATCTTACACTAACATCTGTGTTTGTGCATTTGTGGTTAATCTTGACCACTTTTGAAGTTGGTTTCTGGTTCAGTTTTTATTTTATTTTAAATTCCTGGCACTAAATTCAGTTGCCACAGTTGCCAAGCAGTAATAGCCAAACTGCAGCTTGCAAAACACTTTTTTATCAGGAAGTGGTGGAAAAGCTCTGGAGCCTCAGGGGGGGATTTTACTCTACAACTCTTTCTAGAAAGTTGGCACTGCACCTGAAAAAATAAAACCAAAGCAATGTAGGTGTTATTTTCTCTCTTTTTGTTTCTGCTTCACTCCCTCATTCTTTCCCATATTTTCACTAAGCTCATACTTTGTCTCTGCTGTTTTCCTCACCCTCTCGCCTCTCCTCCTTTTTAATTTTTCCCTCATTATCTCACTATTATTCTTTTTGCTTCTCACTCTAACCCTCCCTTCATCTTGCTCCCCGTCTGCAGCCCATTTAAAACAAGATGATTGAGTAAGAATTAAACAAATTTAAGTAAAAAATCAAGGATTGACCGAACCACACCCTGTTTAATTAGGACAGTCCCTTTATGCTCCAGCCTGGGTTTTGACATTGAGTTCTATGACTACATCTTTTTCTTTTTCCTCTTCTTGTCTCTCCTGTTCTCTCTTGCCTTTCTCTTTTTTCTCTCTACCTTTCTTTCCCTCTTTATTCAACTCATTGGGACTTTATTGGCATAAAGTAAAATAGATAGAAAAATAATTAAAAATGTAGATTTGAATACAAATAACGGAGAACTATAAAACAATTAATTAACGTAAAATGTTTAATGTTTTCTTGTCTCTCCCTCATCTAACTTAAGTAAAACTACACAAGTGTTAACATCAAGATGTACTCATCCCTTGTGTGTGACTGATTTGTCATTATCATTAACTCTCCTTCTTCCACCTCACTACTGTATTTCAGGCAGCTTTATTCATGAGGCGACATTTCCAAAACATTAGTAATGATCAACAAAAATTCATAATTAAAGAAAACATTTAGAACAGTGGTAAAATATATATGGTGTTTGTGAAAAGGTCTCTGTGCTCTTAAAACACTCCCATTTCCATCCTGTTAGTTAAAGTAATCACCGCTCAAGTGTTTTCTTGCATGTGAGTACTTTTTCAGACTTATTATAATTTATAAATAATGAATGTCTTTATACTGTGGGATTTAAAATGTGTGCATTGTTAAAAAAAGTAAGCCATACAAAGTATTTTTAGCACAGCTCATGAATCCAGGAGGTGACGTTGGCATGGAGTCAGGAAAAAAGATGTGGGTGATTTTATAACACTGTACTATGTGTGAGTTTGTGTATATATCAGATGAGGCCGTTGGTCAGATCAGTTCTGGAAATAGTGTGATAAAACCGGGAAATTAGCTTTATACCCAGCTTGACCCTTGTCCAATTCAGCTGTCAGTACAGCAGATTAGTGTGAAGAATTACACAAACAATTGGATCAAATAACGGGGCGGCTGTGACTCAGGAGGTAGAGTGGGTTGCCCGTTAATCGGAAGGTTCAGTCGCCAGCTGCATGTCGAAGTGTGGCCTTGGGCAAGATACTGAACCCCGAATTGCCTCTGGTGGCTGTTCCACCAGTGTATGAATGTGTTTGAGCTTAGGCTCAGCTCAGCGTGTGAGTGTAAAAGCGCATCAAAGACTAGAAAGGTGCTAAACAAATATGAAATGACTTTGTCGTAACAATTAACACTAACAACAATGACAGCAAAACAAAACACAGGTTGTTATAGAAATTAAGTCAGCTAGGTTCACGTGTGATAAAGAAGTTTTGAAGACTTACACAACATTTATTCATTGAGACTCAGCCGAGGAGAACGTATATAACGTTTGAACACATGCAATGCCAACACCAAATCTGAAGAATCCTTCCTGTCTAGACCTACAGAGACTCACTCAAGTGTCCAAATAAGGTGATTTTTCACCCCTCTTTACGTGTCTGATGAGTCTACTGGCCATTGGTTCAAATCAATGATACGTTGTGTGTCCTTAGAGCCACATGCAACTCTTTGAGCCAGTCAGTCTGTCTGTAATGAAACAAAATAAAGATAATCTCGACCTTGGGTTATCTAACAAATGTATAACAGCGCATCATTATCAAGACACCTGCGTCAGTCAGTCGACCAATCACACTGAGAGGACTCCCTGGCTGTCACCTATGGCTCACATTAGCTCAGCATGACAAAGTACACCTAAATTCCTTCACAGTCATCACACAAGTAGAGAGAAACAAAACCCAATACAACCCACATTAACGCATCATCAGGCCTAACAATATAATTGGATAATTACAAATATATTGGCATTACTGTGCAGAAAAATGAACATAAATTAATGCATCTCACTCAAAATCAAGGAAATGCTTGTAAGAGAGATTTGTGCTGCTAAAAGCAGATTTATTCATGACTTCTGGAGTCCAAGTGCATTTTGGTACATTTGATCTGAATTCGTATTCACTCATTTTTAATTTTTGTTTAGCACCTTTTAAACTGTCCTCATCCCACATGTATAGCGCCCTTTTTTTCAGCACAAACTCAGCCATATTCAACAAAACTGCCAGGAGGCCAGGAGCCCAAAATAAAAGGCAAATTACTCAGGTGCCCATAAAATGTAAAAATATTAGTGACAATCAATCACAATATCACTGTAGAACAGTTCAAGGTTGTAAAAAGTGTTGTTTCACTATACAGTTTAAATAGTTTACAAGTTTAAATATGTAGTGTATTTTTCTTTCAACACGCCCTTTTCATGTTTTATCATCCAAGAAGCTCAGTCAAATCGATAATTGAACTTCATTTAATTTTGAAATTCTGCATCTAATTTTCACTTTTAATAATGTTCTGCGTTCATTCCAATAAATCTGTCAGCTCGTAAGGCACAAAATAGAAGTCACAGAAAATACAAATATGTAATATGTATGTTTCAGTTCTTGTCATGGCCACTAGGCCGCAGTAGAGCCCAGCTGTTGGTGTAAACCTGCCACAGTTTCCTTATAGATATTTGTGTGTGAGGGGTAGAGAGAGACACATTCTCCCATAATTTATTTTCTTCTGACGTCATCACCATTATCTAATCCTCTTCTTCTCCTCCAGCACTCTCCCTCCTCTTTTTTCTTCCTCTCCCTCTCTCTCTATCTTTCTAACCCCCCTGCTTTGCACTTTGAAGAGGGCTCTCATCTCAGTGTGTGATTCATATTTTAAAATCTTTTTTTTGGTTTGCCGTGCAGAATCTGAATGCCTCGGTTCAGGAAAGACGGCTATGCTGTGAGTTTGTTGTTTCCAGAGCAACACTGCCAGGATTATCACTTCAGTTCCCTATTTTATCAGCTGTGTGCAGTGGTTGGTTAAAACTAACTTCAAATTCCCTTCAAAATGCATTTAATCCCTTAGATAGTGTGAGATGACTGCTGTTAAAACCTTTCCCAACACTAGGATGAGCATGGAAATATTGGTACAAACAATTAGCAACAGTAAGATAAGGGGAAATAAAGAAAGTGTGTACAAACACACTGAGCCGATATAAAAGGGAAGAAACATTAATTTACTGAACTGCATTACCTACGTCACTGATTTTAGAGTCTGAGCTGTTTGCTCCAGCCTCCCGCGAACCTGTATGCAGGATAAGCAGTTGACGATGCATGGATGGATGGGATTGAAAAAACATTTAACTTAATTTTACTCATGCATATTTGTTTAGAATAGATTTTTAGATCTTAATTATGATCCACCATTAAGAAAAGTTTAAAACCACAATTAACCATCTGGTTTCTTCAACTTTCACTCAGGAGCCAAAATCCCCCTTTAAGCTTAAAAAGAAATAATAATTATTGATATCGAATGGTGAATAAAATTTTGTATTGCAATAAAAAAATGTTATTGCCCTAAGTACAAGTCATTTGAACCCAAACCCTGACGGGGCTAACCAGAAGTCCCAGATAAACTATATCATCCTGCTGATCAGAAAACACTTGTCCTTGTGTTGTCCTAGAGGGCATGGACAAATGCGTTTTGTCATTTATCCTGGAGCGCTTGTTGCATAGACAACCTGTCAATCACGAGGCCTGATCAGTAAACTTTAAAATCTGAATGGTCATTGATTGGCACCGACTTCTGTGTCTGGCTTTTCTTGACCAAAAGCCCTCTGGCTGAGTTTCCCTCAGTCTCTCAGCTTTGTAGGAAATGACTCAATGATTGCTTTGCTGAATGCAGCATCAGGCTGAGAGGTTAAACTTCCTCACTGACTCTCTGGCAACTCAAACTGGCACTATTTCTTCCCTTTAACTCCAGTTTTCTCTCCACAAAAGTAAAAAATATCTCTACAAATAGCTTTTGACATGTTTGAAACACACTCTGGTGTAAAAACTTTTCAATCTTCTCTCGATGATACCAGCAAAACAGCGGGAGCATTTTCATGCGATATGAGAGAGCGACCAGAGAGACGAGAATGAGATGAATAGATAGAAACAGAAAGAGAGGATGCCCTGACAGCGAGGAGCCCGTCTCTTCCTTCCCGCTTTCCACTCCTTTTAGGGATTACAGTCTGGCTGCTCTCTGGCTTCATTATCTGCTGTGGGATGGAGCTTTGGAAGATCACAACACAGTCACAGAGTCAGCTGTGTGTGTGCAAACGTGTGTGAAAGGTGTGTGTATGCCTGTAGTCCGCGTGTGTGTTTGCGGTTGGAGTTAGAGATTTTTCTGGGCAGCGTGAGTGTTTATATGTAGTTTTCTTACTGAATGTGTGTGTCCTTCAGGCAGAAACAGTGTTTACAGTGAGAAGAGTATAATGATGAAGGAGGGAGTGGGCCGTGGCTTAGCGAGAGAGAGAGAGAGAGAGAGAGAGGAGGGGAGTTTTGAGGGGATCCCAGCGGGAGAGGAGACCATAATGTTGAAATAAAAACAAAGTAGAATAAAATAAAAGATCTGAAGTTGAGTTATAAAAACCCCAGAAGGAGAAATGTTATTGTGGGACAGACAAACTGGAAGCAGAAGAACATTAAAATGGGAGGAAAGAGGGAATTTAGGAATGAGGAAGTTGAAAGATGTGGGGAAAGGAAGATAACTGGAAGGAGAACTGTCAAGAGAAAGGGAAGGGAGAATGGTAGATGTAAGTGAAGAGTTAAATCAACTGGGAGAATAAATGAGGGAAAATGGTGGACAAAATACAAGGAATCAAAAGCAGGTAGGGAAGGACTATCAGAAGGAACAAAATTGTGATAAGAAAGGACAGGAAGAAGGAAACTAAGAAGCGGGTAAGGAAATTAAGGATACAAAATGAGTGACAGACCATAGTAGGAATGGCAGAAACTGACAATAATAAAGAGGTGAACTGAATATATCAGTGTGCAGTAAGCTACAGTTGGGGTAGGCAATTTATTTCACAAGCATATTTTGTTATATTTGTTTAAATCATCTTAACATCCAGACAGCAATCAATTAATTAAATCCTGTGACACAAAAATGAAAACAATCCAGCATCTGTGGCTGTCGCAGGACCGTAAAAGGCATGGCCAGTCATCTTTGGAGGAAGGCCTGAGGGGAGGGGGTGGGATATCTCCCTTTACTTTCTAAATCTAGCAGTCTCATGCAAGTTTCTCCAACGTTACCTACCCCAGCTTTAAAGTGGTCTTATTATGCTCATTTTCAGGTTCATAATTTTATTTGTTATCAGGCAGTTCAGGTGCAGTGTTTTCTGTGGTAGATGTTAACTCCCTTTGGGGTGGACTAAGCTATTACATACACAAAAAAGATATATATAAAACAGTAAAGGAAAGGTAAAAAGGCAGAAGCATAATATGGCCTATATGAATTTCTCAACTGGGGTCATCAGTAACTCACTCTCTTTGTGTTTGTGTGTGTGTGTGTTTGGGGGGCTTATATGCGACCAGCATTAATCTAACAGAGAGGTATTATTCCTCCAGACCTCCATTTAGCACTTTTCCCCTCCTTTTTTTCCTGAGTCCTGCTCTTTTACCAAGTTCATGTGTGTGTGTGTGTACACATACATTTTGCACCAATGAGATTAACTGCATGCACAGTGATGCCATAACATTGAGGGAAAAGGACAAATGAGCAGGAAAATCTGGATTTGTGCTTTGAATTGCAAAACCCTTTTTTAGGTAAGAAACAAAACTGTTGTAAGTAGGGCTGAATATATGGGGAAGATATAGGAGAATAATAAATGGCATTATTGTGAGGTTGTGAGGGAAATCTGTGCTGTCCACGACAACATACACTGGGGGCGCCAAAGTCAGGATTTTCCTATTCTAAACTTTGCCTATGAAACCTAGCACAATAAATAGTTAAACTACAGTATTTGTGCTCCTTATTAACTTTTGATTTACAGAATTTCTTAAAATCATATTATCTATTTTTATTAGTTAATATATTAGCAACCCTATTTTAAAATTTTCTCAGTCTTTCTCATATTCAAATCCCACATTCAGAATGCACATTTGTCAAATGAGTTTTTAGGAGACGCCGGATTTACTTGAAAGACGTTCTTTCTTTTGCTCGCTGCCTCCTCCCCATCAGTTTCTGTCTTCTTCTGATGAGAGGAAAACAAACAATCTCCCTCTGTTTCCATCTCTGCCCTCGCCTCTCTGTTATTCTTCGCCTCTGGTCACGTCTGAACCAAACGTATATACAGAAGCTGCTGTAATGGCCTGTTACCTTGTATCCCCCTCCCTCTTTTTCTGCCAACTGTCATCTGTTTCTACTTAAACATGTCAGATCTCATTTTCTCCAGTCGCCCTTTGTGTCTTCTGGAGGAGGGCCGGGTTTGTTTGTGTCACGCTGAGAGGAGTCAGCATACAGATAGACGGCAGCAACTGCTGTTGCATCAAAAATTCGGCGATGGATTGGATATGAAGCAGCTGGTTTTCATGGCGTTGAGAGTGAGAAATGGCACAAAATGCCTCCCACATATCTGTTTGCTAGCCATTTCTCATGACCCATGTCTCAGTGATGTTGAAAATTTTAAGTAAATCCTTTCTTTATTAGTTTCCTCCCCTTCATCTACATCTTGGCTTGTTACTTTCTGACCTTTTTGCAAAAGCAGTGTGAAGCCACAGAGTGAGTAAAGATGTGTTTGCTCTGTGTGTGTGTGCACATGCATGTAATCATGTGCGAGAGCAGCTCCAATAACAGTGTGTGGAGTTAAAGGGGGGATTTTAAGGCGAGAGACTTATTTATTCTGAAGAGTCCCTTCCTCCTCCTCTTCTTCTTCTTTTTTTCATGACCCGCTCTCTCCATCACCTCCAACCTCCTTAATCCGCTCTCAATATTGTCAGGAAATGGCTTCTGCGACAGCAGTGCTGAGAGACACAGAGAGTGTTTTTTTCTTTTAAGGACGTCTTATTAAACCAGGTGGAATGTTATTTGACACCGTTTGGATACTGTGAGAACTCGCCAGCACTGCAAAGCAAAGACAAGGAGGGAGAAATACCCAGAGGACAGAGACAGAAGGATTGAGAGAAAATTAGAAAAAGAACGAAATAGAAAAAAGACAAAGAAGTGATTAGTTCGTCGCAGGAATACCAACTTCTGTTCTTACTTTGCTGATATTCTACTCAAGTTGAACAACGTACTAAATTAATGCAAAATGCCATTTATTCAAGATATAGTACAGAGTAAAAGTTATTGAGTTAACATTTTATGTTTATTTCTTATAGAATGTTATTTTGCACGTTAAAAAATTAACTCATAAGCTTGTGAAGATGTTAATTTAAGGATATTTCACATGTAAAAACATCACGTGCAATTTTACATGCAATATCAAATCAAAAAACATTTCACATGAGGAACTCACATACAGCCTTATGTGGTTGTTAAATGTGTGATGACTTTCACATATTGTTTTTCACATGTGAACCTCCAAAGTGACAGTAATGAGAAATGTAATTAGCTGCCTCATTATGTTTTAGAAAAAGACACATGACAAATGTTGAAAATGGTGAGAGAAAAGGGTGAAGAAAGATGACTGAGATAAAAATGAACAGAGGAGAGTGAAAGATTAAAAGAGAAGAAAGCACAATGGAAGTCATTATTCTCTGCAGAGATGCAGGCTCAGTGTGGCTCATTGTGTTTGTCTGTTGTAGGTGATGATGCACCTGCACATAAATATCAACACATATACATCTATTTGTTTGTAAGTGAGAGCAAACCACAAAGAGCGAGAGACTGAGGGACGATGAGAAGGAGGGGACTGTGAGTGACGAAAGAAAGAAGCTGCAGAGACAAGAGAGTTATCGCAGACACTCTGATAACACTGACCTTGATTTTATAAAATATTGTTACTAATTCAGTTACTATACCATTACAACACCTGAATGTTTAGGAGATGTAGATGGAATAAATATAGTGCTCAATTATAGTTTATATTTACACAACTTGGGTAGCTGTGACGTAGGAACATCGCTACATCATGACATAACTTTGGCTTCTTTGCTGTCATGCTTGTAAAATGCCATTTGATTTGTTTTGACTTGAGAAACATAGCTGGAAAGACAGACTGTTAGGGGCGAATGAAGAAAGGGACAAAATGAGCTGTTGTTTCATAATGTCAGAGAGGAGTGTTGGGAGGACAACCGAGAGAGTGGGAGTGCTAGTTGGGAGTCCTCCTCCTTTAGACCCCTCTGACCCTCCGGGGAGCAGAAAAAGATGTCTGGCTTGAGTTAGCCATGCAGAAGAAAAAGAGGGAAACACACACACACACACACACACACACGTCAATCCGTCACTCCCCTCCCCTCCCACCCTAACACTTGTCCTCGTCTCCTCCCTTTTCCCTCCATTTGCCATCTGAAGGCAAAGACGGTACATTTACTGTCCCCCTCTTTGTGCGTTTCCAGCTGTTCTAGCTGCAGGACGGTCAAGTTGCACACAGGTAGGAGGGTAAAGGAGGTGAGGGAGGGAGGTGGGTGAGGATTCTGTAAGCCTTACAGCCACCTTTGTGTTTGTCTTCATACATGTTTATCTCTCTCTTTAGTTTAATATGTGAACTTTAGCTTAAAAAACCTAGAGAGCTTAGCTTAGTTTAGAGAAAGATTACGCTTGTGAGTAAAAGAAACCAATATTTTCTTTTTTAAAGAGACAATGTCTTCAATGTTTTGTGGATTAACCTCCTAAAACCTAAGCTGTGTGTATGTTTTATAACTAGTACCCGATAAGTATTAAAACCTAAGCACTGTCTTTGAACAGGAAGTATTTTTTGAAAAAAATTAGTATATGTAACCAATGTGAAACAAAGTAGAAACAGACTTCACCACAGAACATGGCTCTGCAAATTTGTAAGCAGTGACCCTAGGCACAGGCAACTGCCCACTAATGAGCAGTAAGAAGTGCAGGTAGCCCAAAACCTGAAGTCCTAAAGTGGGTTGGACTCTGGACTTGGGTCTGGCTTTTGTCCAGCTTGGGTCTGGCTGGAATCAGGTGCTACTAGGATCAGGCTAGCACTTGGGTTTGGGCTTTTGTCCAGCTAGGAATCAGTTTTGGGGCTAGGACATGGGTTTGGGTCAAGTTTGCATCGGGTTTGAGTTGGGTTGGTGTTGGGCTAGAATGAGGTCCAGCTCAAGTCTGGCTATTAGATTGAGATCAGACTCGGTTTAGGATTAGGCTAGAAAGTGGGTTGGGCTTGGCTCTGGATAGACATTGGGTTCAGGTTGGGCTGCCAGGCTGAGATCAAGTCAGGGTCGGGTGGGTCCGGGATAAGGTCGGACTTATACTATATACTATACTTGATCATTTATGCCCAATGCTGTTTGGATTTGGTTGGGGCTGAATTAAGACTATCTGTCTCCGGTCAGGCCCAGGCCAGGTAGCATATGTGGTTCATATCCAACCCTTGTCCATGCCTGGCCCAGAAATATTAATATTATACTATTTTAATGATCCACTGCTGTCGGTGCCTTAGCAACTTTGTCTTCAACATTTTGCAGATATTAAGTCGAACTTGGAATCTTGAAGACTTTTATATCTGAGCAGAGATGTCGAGTGTGTGACAAGTATGACACAGAAGTAAACACACACACCTCAGTGTGTGTGTTTAAGATCATCTTCCTTAAATTCCGATTTCCGTTGTAATGACATAAATGTGTCACCCTACATTGACTTAAAGGTTCAATGTATCTTCACTCCACCCATCAGTTTTGTCAAAGATACTGCTGCCTGTGTTGAACTGAGTGTGTGTGTGTGTGTGTGTTTCACAATGTACTTATGTGAAAAGACTGGTGTTTGGAGCTAAACCAGGAATCCCACAGGAGACCGGTGTCACATCTCTCTGTCTCTGAAAGTTCATGAAACTGTTTCGTCTTTCTGGTTTCCATGACAAAGTCGATCACTTTATTCAGCAAATGTGTGTTCTGCTGAGACATATCAACAAGTGTCAACACACATGCTCCTGCATATGCTGATTTATATGAAAGAGCAAAGGTTTGAGGGTATAAATATCTATTTGATGTTGTGGCGTTTTCTACACAATATGCTGACTGCTGCTTTGAATACTGTGTTTATGTGTACCTGCTTCATTGAGATTTATAAGCCAACACATCCGGCAAACAGGAGAATCGGATCGCAAAACCTTTTGGGAGGAAGTATATAGTGCAGATTCAAAAACATTAAGGTTTTGGGCAACAGTGACTGGACTTTGTTTTTACATGTACAACTTGGGTGAATCAACATCAATCAAGTACTGGTTAGTTAAACAACTTTGTTAGCTAACATCGTTCAGGGTAACCAATCTGATTGTGTTAACCTGTAACTGACACTATAACCACAAAAGTGCATAGAAAATTCCTTTAAATGGGACTTTATCTAACTATTTATTTATAATTTGACAGAACAAGTGGTCCTTTGAGGAGATATGCAGCTTCTTGAATGCTACTTCTGCTCGCCAAAATGTCTCTATCACATTAGAGCTACAGATTCAATAAAATGCTGCACGTTGTGGCCACAAATTTGATTTCTTTTGGGGCCCTAAAAGGAAGTTATTCAGATGTTCCTGCTCTTCCGCCTTTGTAATATACTAATGGCAACGCTGCTTCTAACTTTATGATTTGTTACAAAGAAAATAATACTGTATATTGTCATTATTAGAATATATGTATAAAGAAAGGTTTCAAAAACATAAAAAAAACTTAATGTGACATTGAGCTTTATTTGTAGGTTTGTAGATCTCACAGTTCTGTAGCTGTAATAGTCCTGTGATTTTACTTTCTTTGGTGGGATAACTTGTGATAAAAGTCACATGTTGAGCTTGTAATTATAATGTCACTTGCATGCAGTTTAGCCTGCTGGATCTCTAAGACACCCCATTCTTTTCTTTTTCGGTTCTTGAAGGTATTTTGTTTTAAGTGTAGATTTGTGTCCCATCGGTGTGTCTCAGTACCTCCCAAAGAGATTAAGGGCCAATTTCACAGCTGAGGATTAAGCTTCATCCCTGACTAAACTCATTTTTCCCCCCAATGCAAACCTTCATTGAGACAGAAAATGACTCTAAGACTTGTAGCAGCATTTATTTCTGTGATACTACCACCCCCACACTCCTTCACACGTTTGACAATCACTAATTATCCTTCAGCTTTCCCTGCAGCAGTTTCATTATTTAGCTGCAAAGTTTTAAAAGTGTTCATAAGTACTTGAGTGTTATTTCAAAATGAGACGTTCACTATGTGAAAAAAGGTCAGAAAATGTTTTAATACAACAAATTACAGCTAAATGAGATTTTAAAAAACAGCTGAAGTGTTGATCAGATTGTAATACAGACTGGATGGTGGCGCTCTCTTCCTAAATGAATAGTGTTTTGTAAGTCTTCATCTCTTCTAGCTCCAGAGTACAGTTTAGAACTTCTTGTCCCTTGCGTCTGACCGCAGCATGTCCTGCAGTATTAGGTTATCTGCGCTCGAGGGATTAACTGATTTTCTCTGGTCTGGAGGAATGTGTGAGAGCTGAACAGCTCTGGCGGAGCGGACAGCAGATCAGAGTACACTCACCCTGCCCGAGGAACTAGAGACTGGAACTTAACAGTGAGGTTGTTTACATTAATGCTCATTAATATTCAGGATATCAGCTCTGTGAAGGTCTTTGGTAGATACATGTAGCAATCGGTTACATGAAAATCTTGTAACGAAAGTAATAGATATACATCTTGTGTATGTTAGTTATTTAGCTTACTTGTTTTCAAAGGTCCTGGAAACGTATTTTCCCGTTTTGGTATATGAGCAATGAAGTTCAAACCGTTTTAGTTATTTTACGAGAGATTTTCTGTATTTTTTCATAGTCTCTGCTCTCCCTTCCGGTTTTCTCAGTTGAAGAAAGCTTATGCCACGTAAGGCAACCCAGGGGATCTCTTTGTTTATTTTTCACCAAAAGTCTTGAAATACAGAAATCAAACGTTACAGAATGCAGCACGTTCATCGGATTTTATCTTCCTCAGATGTGGATGCAGATTTGGCCTCAGTCTGCTGGTGCAGCCGGGCAAGATTACTCATCACAGCAGAATGCCTTCAACAAATTACGCCAAGTGTGATGTGGTTTCCCACGCTTCTCATCTGTGCCTGTGGTGATTTCATCAACCAGAAGCAGGCAGTGCGTCTCACAGTGATGAAGGGGTGTGTTTTAGAGGCTGCTGGCACTTTTGGCTGATGTGACATAGTTGGTGAAAACCCAACTTTTGGTAATTTCTTTGTAACGGAAGGATTACAGTTTGCAGTGGGAAGTTCACACTGTGATGCCAAACTAATGTTCCAATTTGTTTTAAAGATCTTAGCCAAAAGAAACACTAAAAATACTGAATTAAATGCTGCTCGTGCTGCTCTGTTGTGAGCATTAAGTTAGGGAATGAAATGTTCAGTTTTAGAAAACGACCCCTTTAAACCACTTGACAAATGCTTGACAAAAATAAACATTTTGTAATTTATGCATTCCACTTTCAACCTGCAACTGCAGTAATAGCTTCTCTGCAGACTGCAGCTCCAGATCCTATGTGAAAGGCCTGTTATTGCAACGTCTCAAATGATTTTGACCCTGAAATTATTATATGTTCATGCCTTGGCTTAAGGAAACCATGATAAAGATTCTGTTCCAATCCTGTATTGATGTTTTTGAGTTTGTCTTTCAGCATCTCTGAAGTATCCAGATGATGAAAGTGTTTTCATTTTGCCGACTAAACACTTTAACATTGTTCCATATTCATAATTCATTTGGTATGAATTGCTATTCCTTTTTTTCCCAAATGTTGCACAGCTCATTTTGTTACAAAATCCCTCAAGTAAACAAAAGCCACCGAGTACGCCGCCGCAGACTTGGCCTCATCGCGTCTTGGAATGAATTTCGCCGCTTTCCTGATCTATTTGTATTGTTCTTTGGCTTTAAGGGGAGCTAAATGTTTAACCACCAACCAACAACACTGATTATTATTTGATTAAGTGACTATGGGGTAAGACTGCAGGAGGCAAATGAAATTAAAGAGCATAATAGAGCAGAACTAAATACCAAAACACTGGGCAGGCATAATCCCCGCTGAGCGCAACAGTGTGGAGTGGGAGGAGGAAAGTGATGTGTTTGTCTGATTGTGCAGATCTGTAAAACATTGGTGTGTTGTTGTACATATGAGGATCAAATGGCTGCCCAAGAGTAGGTTATTATAGCCTCTAAAGTGAGGGAAACCTTTGTTTACAATGTGAAGAATGAACTTTCAAGCTCAGTGATGCACAAGACGTTTAGACGTTGTCATCTGCTACCTACTTATTAGCTAGAAATTCATGCTACTTATGTGAGCATTTTATTCACTTATGCAAGAAACGACAACATTAGTTGTTCGCTCAAATGCCTAAAAACACATTTGTCACGTTTAACTGACAAAGCTGTGTGGTGGCTGTGTGAATTATGTGCATATTTTGTCGTTTGGAGGACTTGTTTTGTCAGTTGCAGTCAGTTTCTTCCACATCTTGTCTAGCAGTGAGGAATGCACTTGTTCTGCAGCCTGTTAGTTTAACCCGTGGGCTCTAAACTCTATATTAAATGACAAGATCTGATATTAGCCAAATAAAACATGTGAAAGATCTGATACCACCAGCTGAAGTCAGCATTGTTTCTTGTAAATGCAGATTGAAATCTTGAGGCAAGCGTCTGGCTCACAGCCTTTGAGCATATTGGTAACAATCTGGACTGTCTAGCTTTACTCTGAACAGGACAACAGTTGTACCAAGCAGGGATCTCCTGTTGCGTAACAGTCTGTATTATAGATTGGAAAAATGATAGTAGAATTTGTCAATTTGCTCCAACTGAACTCTGTGGAAGAAAATAAATTGACTTTTGGACCTTGCTGCAGATGTAATCTAGTGTATGCACAAGCAAAGCTTCCAAAATATTGAATGTTTGCAGGTGACTTAAAAGATGTTAAAAAAGAAGGTGTGGATAGTGACAGATTAACGTACACAATTAAGTATGTTTACTACTATGCATGTTTTCAGTTGCACCCTGTCCTTAAAGGATTATACTGATGTTTTTGCATGTTTTACTCAAACTGCAGATGTACACATTACTGCTAAACCTTTACCAAAGCATACCTTGCATTTCAGATTAATTTCCAGTCTTCTGCCTATGTAGTGACAGGAGAATTGGGCACAAATGTGGAACGTTTGTCGTTGTGTTTGCCTGTCTGTAGTGTGTATGTCACCCCATATTAGATATGTGCAGCCTCTCACCCAAAGCATCCTGGGAAAAGGCTCAATTTTCTCTACTGTCAGTGTGATATTAATAAATCACCTTTTTAAAGATGGATCCCTTTCAAAGTGAACTCTGGTTTCTTTTTCATCAGAATTTCACCACATACAGCCATGTGGTGGCCAGGTCCTTCATGGACACATCATCAGATCAGAGAGTAGTCGTTTTTTAACAGAAAGCCTGGATTACACGTTTGAAAGATATGGTCATTTAGCAGACAGGGAGGGTTTAATGAAAGAACAGCACAGAGTTCTTGGAGCTTGAACCATAAAAGGGAACAGGATATATTGGCCTCTGCTGCTTCAATTTGAACTTTTCTTGAATTAATCTGTCTCTTGTGAGTCCCTCAACTTTATGTTAGAGCAATACTACATTGTTCTAGTACTCTACTACTACTACTACTACTAATACTACTGCTACTAACCTAGACAACAATTGGGACTATCACTCAAGATGTCCCCGGCTCTATTGCAGTGGTTGTCAAACCTTTTCACTTCAAGTTCACCCCTAAATGGATGGGATGATAGTGAAAAGGAATGGTTCCCCTTTTTGCTTGGGACCCCCTGAAACACCCTCAAGGAGTCCCGGGACCCCACTTTGAGAACCACTGCTCTATTGAATGTATTTTTGACCACTCTATAATTTTATGGTGCAGTACTAAATTGCTTCATTAATGTTTGCTTACTGTCTCTACAAGTTTTCTGACGGTAGTATAAAAATGTGTCTGTGAAGTACACGTTTGTACTAAAAAACAAAACCACTGTATGTTCTTTTAAACCATGTTGTACTGTATCTGAATCCTGTGTAATACAGTGTGAAGGCGAGCAAAGCATATCAAGTGTCTCACTGTGCTGAGATGTAGCAAGCTGTTGTTGCATCAGTGTTGCCTTCAGGGTGTTACTGCTTCAGGCAGACGAGGGAGCGCTGTGAATTGAACACCAAAAACAGTGTTATTATTTTTAAGTTTTAGTTTTAGTGCATCATCGTGCTGTCTTGTTTGCTTATTCCCAAACTGCCACAGCCTGTCTGTCTTGAATCCTTCTTTCCATTTATACAGTATTTCTCCCCTTTCTTGCCTATTTATTTATTATTTTCTGTCTCTGAATATACGGGTGCACGCTGACATGCCAGGCTGACACAGATGATGGATAGATGAATAAACACCTTTATTTAGAAGAGAGGAAGTGACAGAAGGAGATTAAAGTGTTAAAAAAAACAACACTGGGAAAAAAGGATCTATAGGGACAAAGTCGAGTAGGTGGCAGGAGAAGGGAGATTGGGACGGAGAGAACAGAGACAAAGATGACGGAAAGAAGGAGATAAAATGGGAGAAATAGAGGAAAGAAAGAGAGATACAGAAAGATTTTCCCCGACCCATGTGGTCCTCCTCACCCTGCTGTAATCTTTCCCCCATGGTCTCCCCCCCTCCACACACACACACACACACACACCATGACCACGACCACATTATCTGTCCCAAACCAGAGTTATATAACTTGAATGGGGTTCTGAGCCAGACGTTTCCTTATGTAACCCCACTCTCTCACACCACAGTGCGACAACAGATGAATTTTTACTTCGGGTAATAATTGAAGGGTTTCATTCCAATTTCAGTGGGAAAAAAGGCTTCAAATTTCTCTAAAATCACTAAAGAAAAGGTTTCTTTATACTTATGTAACTCTTTTGTCAGACCACACCAAAGCAGCTGGGTTTAGCTAAAGCACAATGGAAACTTATACTCGTCAACCACCAAGCCATAACCACCAAATGGCAAAAAGAGGTATTAGATTGAATTTAGAGGACTTAATTAGCAATATTTAAAGCAACAGGATCTTATTAATGCTGCGTTTACATATATCATATAATCATATAATCCATCATATAGTTATGAGGGATTTTTGACAGCTATGATGGATCCTAGTTGGCGAAAAGCACAATGTTGACACCCTAGTGACACCTGAGTAACTTTATTTCTGGTAATATTATGTTTATGTTATAATATTTATAATATTTCTAAAAATACTTTGACTTTATTCTTGAAATGGGAGTTTTACCCCCTCAACAATACAGTAATACTCGGTCGTAGCACAACCACTGTACCACGATTAAAAAAAAAACCTATCCAATTTAGGCTATAAATACATTTATCTTGTGTGACTACGAGGGGGTAACCACACTCCCAAATTGTTACAACAGGTTGTTTTCCTATTATTCCTTTCCTGAATATTGTTGACCAACATAAGTTGTTGGTATATTGGTGTTGAGACAATGAAGAATATTTTCATATTTTGCCAGCCACGTTGTGTTGGCTTTGATTGGATGAGATATTTTTTGTAGTAGTAGTAGTAGTTTCTTTCACACAGACTTGCAGGAGGACATTGTAAAAAGGTTTTTAAAGACAAAAAGTAGAATTGCAAGTTTGGGGAAGTGTGGCAGTTGAATGTTGGAGGCAGGCAGGCAGGCAGGCAAAGGAGAAGCGAGCGTGGCATAACGATGGTGGTCCTGTTGTGGAAGCATGGTGTGGCGGATAACATGGAGGAGGTTTATTTGGCGTTTGTACCCGGAACAGACCATGCCCATGCCCACACACACACACACACACACACACACACACACACACACACACACGTACCAGACCAGCGACAGGGAAAAGCACATGACACATGGGAAAAGCAGTAAAACAGTCACGCATGGACTGTGACATTTGTATTTTGTTCTTCATTGTTTTGTTTTGTTTTACTTTTTGGTCAAACAGTGGATCTGTGTGGCTGGGATGTTCTTGAAAATCCTACCACTACGCAAACAGTTATTGAATTTACTGTCACATTTTAATTTCCTGGTGTAGACCAGTCACGGTAGAGTCTTTCAAAGCATTGTTGTTGTCGCCTCTGTGTTTGGGGTTATACAATTCTCAGCCTTTGGCCGTGGGTAGCTGAACAAATGGACAAGCCTGGGAATGTTGTGGATTAAGCTCTGCACACACACAGATACACACACTGCTATCACTCGAATACGGACAGCTGTTCATTCCTTACGTGGCCAGGCATCTCTGATATCAAGCACACATTGTCTTCATTAGGAGTACATGCATGTAATTAATATTTGAATGATTTCATACAGGATGAAAAGATGCAACCACTGCATAAGCTGCTCCTTATTCGATATGGTAAATATAACCTAAAGTATATTTATCAAACCAACCACCACACATACTGTCTAAAAACACTTGTTATAAAGTATAAATCTCACATTTTTATGGCTTGTCCAAGTAAGGTTGGTGAGAAGATGAGCAGTTGTGGTGGGTTATAGATATCAAATCTGCTGTTGACTTTGAGCCAACAATTATACACATTTAACATTTCTACCCACCACTGTATATTTGATCTTAAAACTTTTCAATTAGCTTTCACAGGTTTTTCTAAAGGGTGTAAGGTTTTCTGGCAATTGTCATGGATTAGATAACTGAAACCTACAGTTTTTGTTATAAGGCTACTACTCAAAATGCACTATAATGCATCATGTATCACATTAGATTATATAATTTCATGTAATGTCATAATATTAAAATGTTCCATCAGTAAAAAATGTTGTCTTGTGAGATAAAGGATTTGTCTGTGCCAGACTGTGGTGAGCAGAACACCAATATATTTAAATGCCTCCTACATTTTCTTATAAAACTCCTAACAGTAATCTGGCTCTGTGGGGGGTGGATTAGCAGATTAACAGCCTCCAACAGCGCACATTCCTACACACATAGAAACATACACACACGTGCACATGTATTAATGCAAACTTGCTTAAATGCAGGCATTAATACAAGCTTAAGACTGCAGGTGACAGTAGTCGACTTCCATCTCACTGTCAGAATAAGCAGATAAAGAAAAAGACGTTGGGACAATATGTGGTCCTCTGGCTGTTAAGTGACGACTGACCGCAGTGTGCACAGGATAAAGGGAAACTCATAGTTGTCAGTGTATATATATACTGTCCCACATGGAAAGATCATTACACACAGTACGTATACATATTATAGATACAGTGCATAGACAATATACTGTACACTGAACATGATTTTTAATATGTAGAAAGCACAAATCATTGCTAACATCATAGTCGAAATGCTACCTTTGAGTTTGTTAACATTCTGTAGGCATTTTACTATGCTAAAAGTAGCACATTATAGCATTACATTATGCATTGACATTAGGGGAACAGTATACTCCATTAGAACAGCTTGTCACACGATCAAATAGCTTTGGAAACCCCCTCCACCACCTTTCCAACGTCAGATTGGGGGAGGGTTGCTGTCTCTGACAATTTCTGTAACTTTCTGAAACCGACAATCCGACATTCACTTCATATTTGTTACACAGCTATGTTTGTCACATTGTTCGGAACAGCTATACTTTTGATTAGTTTTGTGGCTCCTTTTCATTGAAAGAAGCCAGTTGAAGTGGTTTGGGTATCATTTGTGTGCCGTGCCTTTCAGGACGTCCAACATGTAGGAGACCCCGGAGTAGAGCCAGAACACACTGGAAAGATTTTATATCTCATCTGGATTAGGAATGTCTTAGGATCCCCCACACGTTTATGATCTTGTTCTGATAGAGTATAGTTGGCCCTTAGTGTTCAGCTCAAAATGCTACTGAAAGCTGTGGCAATTTTTCAGAAGTTTTATGTTTTATTTTGTACAGCATTTGGTTACAGACATTTCACTAGCTCAATATGGTTTCACTGAAGTTGAAAATCAGAGATAAAGCGTGTCTGTCTCATACAGGATTCACAGAAATCTGTCTTTGTGACACTTGTGACAGGCTTTTCTTCTCAAAATCCATCAATAGTGCTTTTCTTGCTTTCTCTTGAGCCCTGTATGAGCAGGACAAATATCACCAAAAGACGTCACATGGCTTGTTCTATTTCAAGGGATCATTGATGATTTCAGCACCTTCCAGCTCTATCATGTCTTTAGTTTGTAAAATAAAGATATCCCATGACAATGCAGCTCCTGTGAGAATTGAACTCTGCAGTTTATTCAGCTTTACTTAGTGACTTGTTCCTACATGTATCATTTAAAATGAGTCTTCCTCAGAGAATCCAAAAGATTGGTGATTAATCTGAACTCTATTTTCTAGAATAATTGATTTATTGTTATTTTTTAGGGATGCACCCATCCGATCTTTTCAGTCCTGATACCTATACCAATACCTGGGCTTTGGGTATCGGCCGATGCTGAGTACAGATCCAGTGTAAAATTAATAAGCTGTGTTCCTTACTGTGAGGAAGTGACTGGGAACTGTGTTCTTTGGCAAGATGGTTCTTTCTTGCTTAAGTTGCTTGTGTTATATTTTGCGGTGCCACTGCCACCACTCGAAACATTGTCTTTGTAGATATTGCAAGTCGCTGTAGAAGCTTAGCTCTCCTTGAAAAATGTTCGGGTCTACTGGCATACAGCTGATGCTGAAGTAGTATGCGCATATTTAAATTAAAGAAATCGCCACCCTTGTCACTGATACCCGTTCTAGCTATTTGAGTCAGTATTGGGACTTTATCCAATATCTTTATCGGATCGGTGCATCCCTATTATGTTTATAAAAATGTCTGTACTCTTTCAGGTGACTTGTTTTTCCTGACTAATCATGACATTCAAAACAAAGACAAAGAAATGACAAAGGAAAGCTCAAATCCTCATGTTTCAGTATCTGGAAGTAGAGATTGCTTGTGATTATTGCTTGATTATGATTGTTTCAGCTCTAGAGGAAGGTTTTATATTGATGTTGGTGTTAACAAGTGACCGATTAAATCCTCTCAGGCAAATGGAAATGCAGTTAGTCTGTGACATTTTCTAAACACAAAGGCAGGGTAATATGTCTACTACTTGAGGTTTCCTAGTATTATATACAGATAGGTGACAAAGGAAAAACCATCAAAAGTGTCTTATTAAGGTGATGGGCCACTATGAGCCTCCAGAACAGCTTTTGCGCTCCTCGGCCTGGATTCTAATTCCCTGAAGGGAATTCCTGAAGATCTTCTCTCATCTGGTGTTTTAATGGTGTAGTGAAGAGAGCCACTCCACAATGTCCCATAGATGTTGTTAGGTTGAAGTACAGGTGCTGGTCATATAATTAGAATATCATCAAAAAGTTGATTTATTCAGTAATTCCATTCAAAAAGTGAAACTTGTATAATGTATACATTCATTCCACACAGACTGATATATTTCAAGTGTTCATTCCTTTTAATTTTGATGATTATAACTGACAACTAATGAAAACCCCAAATTCAATACCTCAGAAAATTTGAATATTGTGAAAAGGTTCAATATTGAAGACACCTGGTGCCAAACTCTAATCAGCTAATAAACTCAAAACACCTGCAAAGGTCTTTAAATGGTCTCTCAGTCTAGTTCTGTAAGCTACACAATCATGGGGAAGACTGCTGACTTGACAGCTGTCCAAAAGACGACCATTGACACTTTGCACAAGGAGGGCAAGACACAAAAGGTCATTGCTAAAGAGGCTGGCTGTTCACAGAGCTCTGTGTCCAAGCACATTAATAGAGAGGCGAAGGGAAGGAAAAGAGTGGTAGAAAAAAGTGAACAAGCAATAGGCATAACCGCACCCTGGAGAGGATTGTGAAACAAAACCCATTCAAAAATGTGGGGAGATTCACAAAGAGTGGACTGTAGCTGGAGTCAGTGCTTCAAGAACCACCACGCACAGACGTATGCAACACATGGGTTTCAGCTGTCGCATTCCTTGTGTCAAGCCACTCTTGAACAAGACACAGCGTCAGAAGCGTCTCTCCTGGGCTAAAGACAAAAAGGACTGGACTGCTGCTGCGTGGTCCAAAGTTATGTTCTCTGATGAAAGTAAATTTTGCATTTCCTTTGGAAATCAAGGTCCCAGAGTCTGGAGGAAGAGAAGAGAGGCACAGAATCCACGTTGCTTTAAGTCCAGTGCAAAGTTTCCACAGTCAGTGATGGTTTGGGGTGCCACGTCATCTGCTGGTGTTGGTCCACTGTGTTTTCTGAGGTCCAAGGTCAACGCAGCAGTCTACCAGGAAGTTTTAGAGCACTTCATGCTTCCTGCTGCTGACCAACTTCTATGGAGATGCATATTTCATTTTCCAACAGGACTTGGCACCTGCACACAGTGCCAAAGCTACCAGTACCTGGTTTAAGGACCATGGTATCCCTGTTCTTAATTGGCCAGCAAACTCGCCTGACCTTAACCCTATAGAAAATCTATGGGGTATTGTGAGGAGGAAGATGCGATACGCCAGACCCAACAATGCAGAAGAGCTGCAGGCCACTATCAGAGCAACCTGGGCTCTCATAACACCTGAGCAGTGTCACAGACTGATCGACTCCATGCTACGCCGCATTACTGCAGTAATTCAGGCAAAAGGAGCCCCAACTAAGTATTGAGTGCTGTACATGCTCAAACTTTTCATGTTCATACTTTTCAGTTGGCCAACATTTCTAAAAATCCTTTTTTTCTATTGGTCTTTTTCGGAGATACTGAATTTGGGATTTTCATTAGTTGTCGGTTTTAATCATCACTAAATGAAATAAACATTTGAAAGATATCAGTCAACACTGTGTCTCTGCTTTTTGCAGATGATGTGGTTCTTCTGGCTTCATCAACCTGTGACCTTCAGCGTTCACTGGGGCGGTTTGTTGGGATTAGAGTCAGCACCTCCGTGAGGCCATGGTACTCTGCCAGGAAACAGTGGATTGCTCCCTTTGGGTTGGGAGTGAGTTTTTGCCACAAGTGGAGGAGTTAAAGTATGCCAGGGTCGGGCTCATGAGTAAAGCTAAGATGGCGCATTTGAACAATAGGTGGATTGGTGCGCTGCTATCAGCAATACAGACATTGTACCAGACGTGGGACAGAAGGAGCTGAGTCAAAAAGCAAAGGTCTCAATGTACTGGTTGGCCTTTGTTAAAACCCTCACCTACGGCCGTAAGCTTTGGGTAATGACTCAACTCATTTTGGTTACTACAAGTGGGCTCATCCTTAGAGGTAGGGAGTGGGGAGCTCAGACATCCAAAGGGAGCTCAGTGTAGAACTGCAGCTCCTTTGTGTCAAAATGAGTCAGTTGAGGTGCTATGGAGAAGGATGTACTTGCTTGGCCTGCTGCCAACGAGACCCAGAACCTGATAAGTGGACGTATCAAATCATACCTTGGATAAAAACATGCACAGTATATGTTTGAATATACTGTATATTTGCATGTTTTAGTCATATGTGTTTTGTCTTCCCCTTTCCCCACACT
>NW_024041091.1:0-20084 GCF_014851395.1 Micropterus salmoides
CTAAGTTTTGCTAAAAAAGACATGGCAAAGCCCTTCATCTAGGAAAAAAACACATCTATAAATACCCAAAATAAGAGACATCTTCAGTACAGCATGTTGACTGAGGTCATGCTGGTTTTCCACCACACCTAGCCACTCACTTAAGCCTCAGCAATGGGATTTTCTGTCCCCTCCGATTTTCATCCGGATGTGACAGTGGGATGTTTTCTTCTTTTTTAAATCCAGAGATGTCTTTTCATTCACTCGATTTTCTCACAGGTGAAGGTGGAGGGTGAGTTGAAAGAGATGTTAATGTCTCAGAAAGAGGGGAAAACATCCTCATCATCTCCACAGCCCCTCCCCCTGCTGCTTCTCCTTCCTCTTTTTTTTACTCATTCTGTTCTCTTTTTCACCTCTCGATCTCACTCATCCCCCCCCACCCACACACACCTTTTCTCCTTAGACAAGAGCCCAGATAACCCCACATCACCACATCAAAGACGAGATGAGAGGAAGATGGATGGAGGAGGAGAGGGGAGGTGGAGTGGGGAATCTCAGGGAGGCGGATCAACAAAGGTAGAGGTCAGAGAAAGAGGGGAGAGGGTGATGAAGAAAAAAGAGGGACAGGAGTGGTGGAGAAGTGGTGAAGGAGATGTGAGCACCTGAGCAGGACTGAGATATAACCGAGAGCAGGAGTGTATCTCTATTTATATCCCTGTTTGTCTCCCATAATCTCTCAGTGTGTGTCACACACACACACACATCTTGCATGCTGAGGTTTTGTTTCGTATGGTAACAGAGCGAACAGTTCAATTAGCCGAAGCTGTCAGGATCCTCCATTTCTGCTCTCTCCTCTCTTCAGACGGAGGGGTAGAGGGAAGAGAATAAAGCTGTCCACGATGAGCAGGAACATCAAAGCCCTTGTATTCAGTGAGAGTTTCACTTCACTATGATGTGTGCGTGTGCATGGGTGTGCATGTGTGTCAGTGTGGGTGGGTGGGTGTTCATATCCGTCACCAACCATACTGACCCATGTTCCACCAAGCAAGGCGAATGATAATTAAGCAAAAGATATTTTGCCGACATGGTTACATTCTGCTGTGAGGGATTTTCACTGCCATGGGCTCACCCACACATGCATCCTATTTTGTATCTCGTAAAATACTTTACCATAGTTAAAGCTTCATTTCGTTTTTTACATTCTCACTATCCTCCTTGCACCTGAAAAAAGTGAAACAGAGATGAGGGGAAGAATACATGAGGTGTAAGGTTGGCAATCCCGGTAAGATGACCCTCGCTGGGTGAGAGGCTGCGAGTGAGACATGGCGGGATGAAGGGCAGGGTAAGAGAGAGGGGGTCCGGAGAAATAGAAGAGATCTACTGTCAGTGATAGAAAGCAGAGACAGATCCCAACCAAGCACGGCTCAGTGACCACAAACTGGCACCTGAAAAAGGAAGACACAAAAACAAACAATCATGGCAACCAAAACAAAACAGACAATGGGGTCATTGTTCCACAGGTGAGGTTTGAGACAGAGATATGCTTCTTTCTACAATGTAAAATATTCAGTTCAACTCTGGTGTTTTGGATTTTAAAGAGCTAAATGAGCTCTCACAGTTAAAAATTGTCCTAGGAGAAGGAGACAGGGCATCCCCTGCCCAGTATTGCCACAAATGCAACCTGAGGGACAGTGAGTGACCTAGACACACAACACACACACACAGTTATATAGTTATTATTATACAGTTATTTATGTTAGATTTTTATCTGGAAGTCTACATTAAATATTATTATTATTATTGTTATTATTATTATTATTATTATTATTATTATTATTATATTATCTTATCTTATTATATATATATATATATTATATATATATATATATATACAGTCTTGGTGAGACTGTGTGGACTGTGTGGACTCATGGAGACCATTATTACACCACAAGACTCTCCCTGATACTGTCTGTACATACGTCCAAAAAAGGAGCTAAAACCTTCAGTGAGCTTAAATAAGTCATCGAATATTACACAAGTGCTATGACATTTGCGTCATAGGATTGCTCGCAAACAGAAGGAAGAAGAAGAGAATGAAGGCTACTGGAGATACCAGAATAACTTGAGAACCCACCCACACAGTAATTACAGCTACATATATATATACACCCCTGATCTTTACATAAATTGTAACCCTAATCTAGCCCCTTGTAGAACTGGAAATCAAGCCAAATGTCTTTATTTTAAATGCCTGTCTTCTTTCTCTAACCAAAAACTCCCACTGATTCACACAAGACACAAGACTGGAACCAAAAACTCAAGAGCACTGGCACCAGTACTCGTTCCACCAGTCTGAGATGCCTCTCCTTCTACACCATCAAGAGAGAAACCCAGTTTGCGTAGGATTTGGTCATGGGAAGGACCACTGCAGACAGACAGAGATGAATAATGTGCGCAGCTATAGCCACTCTCAGTGTCCAAGTCATGCACTCGGTTCTTGTCTATGATCTAAGGCCCAGGAAAAGCCTTGGCAGTATGTGTGTGTCTGTGTGTGTGTGCGTAGCATAGAGAAAGTGCTGATGTGAAACAACAATGACAGGTTTGTTGCTTTTACACCATTTCCTCCCTCTGTATACCCTTGTGTTAGTGCAAAGGAGTTCTCACAGTTGGTAACACATTTACACACACAACATGCCTCCTCTAATGTGTACACACCGGTGCATATACTGTACAAGCATGCACACACACACACACACACAGACCCTCTGATCCTTGTAAACCATGTAAACCACAAGAGGAAGCTGTCATTATGCTCCCTGAGGAGCTCACATGGTGTAATTTTAAAAGATAAGAGAACAAATTAGCTAAGAATTCATTATGTGTTTATATTCAGTGAGTGAGCATTACGGGAAGGTTTTTGAATTGCAGCTAGGCATTAGAATAGGATAGCTTCACAGGATGAACAGCGGCAATGGAAAATGTATTCTATGTAGTGTTTCTTAACGGATCATTTAAGCCAAATGGCATTTGTTTAACCCAAAATATCAATTGTATTCGTGCTTGCATTTGTTAACATATTTTGTACATGTACGTATAGTTTCATTCGTGTACAGGAGATTTGTTATGATTTCTCGTTTCTAGGAGAGGCAAACAGCTAAACCTGATCCACCGTGGAAAATCAACAACACGGGCGGAAAAAGGTTCAGACACCAAACACTCTGTGTTTAGATCCATGTTTGCCCGTTCACCTCCATTTTGTTTGCTTTTCTCTGCTGGCCTGGGTAGCATAAGTGTGGGGGTTGTTCTTGGCAGTGGGATATATGTAGGCACAGAGAACTGGGAAGCTGGGGGTAGAATGGGCAGATGTTGGGATTAAATGAGTGGGGTGGATTTTAAGCTTGGAGAGTTAAGCTGTACATAAAGAGCGAAGGTTTTTTCAAAAGGATTTTGGTCAGGGTGGCGGTTCTACATGTAATGACTCAAAGAAACCTCTCCTCCTTTATAACAACAAAATAAACCTGCACATTAGGATAAAGGTTAATTATAATACAGTTGATCTGGTGCACTACAGACAATCTTAAACCTGCATTAACTGATTTTCCTGGCCACTTAGGACCAGCAAAATGTTCTGAATTAGAAAATTGCATTCTGAACGTTCTATTTTGGAATAGAATGTAGATATTCAATTCTATGTTCTAGAATAGAACCTTCAATTGGGAAACAACATTCATTTTGGAAGACAACATTCCATTCTGAATGTAAAGATTCTTTTCCATAATGTTCTGTTCGAGAATAGACAGAGCTGCACTTTCTAGCCCCATGTTCAAAATATAAAACCTTAATACTTCCAAAACATTTCCCAAATGTGCCCCAAATTCAAATTTAAAACAGACTGAGAGAAACTCCCCTATTTGCTGGGAGAAATGCCCAAATGCCAAATCATGGACTAATAAATAAATAAAATAATTGTACTGTAATATTATCATATTGTTATTATTTTTGTTGTGTGTTATTTTAATAATTGTTACTTGGAAAAATGCTACTGCTTGTCAAAAAGTAAGCTATTTTTTAACGTAAGATATGTTTTGTTTTTTTCTCTCTTACTTTTATTTTTTACAATTTAAATATATATTTTTTTATTTTTTATGTGAATTTGTGCTTGGGCAACACTGTTTACCTAAACGTTCATGCAGATACAGCTAACTGAAACATAAATTAAATTAAATGAATATAATCTAGAATATTCTATTCCATTTGTAAGTGCCAGAACATTTAATTCAGTTCAATGGGTCTGTATTGGCATGGAAAACATGTACAAGGAAACAGACTTTTACACTGCAAAAGCAATCATGAAATAAGAACATGTACAAAATCTCATAAATACTGTATTTTACTCTAGAATTGAATTATCTTTTCAAGGATAGAATGTTCTAGAAGGCATAATTGATCAGATGTATTTAATTTGTGGAACAGAATACTCCATGACAGAGAAGAATGTTCTATTATTATGTATTGTAGAACATCCTAGACCAGAGTGTTCCATGCAGGAATAAAGGCTGTTTCTCAATCTGCGTTCTTGTCTGTACTTGTGTTGTCAGTCGCAGCCAATGTACTGTTCCTATTCAAAAGTCCGCATCTAGCCAAGTACAGTCAAAAACCCGGATGTGTTCTCGCTCCGCCCGTTTTACCAAGCCTGCATCGGTGGTGACTTGTGTGGACTTTGGATAGCCAGGTATCCCATAATGCATTTCGTCTCCAAAAAGCAGAAATGTCAGAGGAGAAAACTCACAACTGTAAGTTATAATACTGCTGTTCTTGTGTCACATATAGTAGTTTAGTAGTTAACATATAGTAGTTAGAGTTTTTTATGCTTGAATATTGTTGTTTAATCTCCAAATATGTGATTGATTTCTCAAGACAGAGGTGATTTCAAAATTTGATACGATGTTTTCAGAGATGGGAAGTCCCGCCCACTAACGGGTCAGCCGTCATCAAGTCCGCTGCTGTTCCTGCGTGCTCCCGTTCCTGCGTGCTCCCGTTCCTCAGAGTTTGTACTCCTCAGCCGAATTTGCCAAGTCCGAGGTTTAAAGTACAAAAGTCCGAACTTGGCGAACTCGGTATTGAGAAACCGCTAACATGTTCATCCCCATAGTAAAACATGCTGTTTAATAAAATCATGCTCTAAAATGGAATGCAACATTCTATTATAGTATATTTGATTCTATTCTGTTTCGTTCTATTCCAGATTAGAATAGTTTGCTCTAGATGCTCTAGAAAAATACTTCAAGATGCTATAATAAAACATTCTAGGTCTGGTGTGATTTGTGGTATAAAAACAAAATACATGGAAAGAAAAGTATTTTGCCTCACAAATAATCTATCCCGACTATACCAATAAATGACAAACATGCCACCCTGCTTTGACCTGTAATTGTAGCACCCACACCGATACCTAACCTGTGTGGGAAGATCAGTCATTTCTAAACTTGTAAGCAAACAGTTGCCTATTTACACATCCAGTAAACTCATTATGGAGTCGTGTTGCTGGCCACCTGATGAATGTAAGTCCAATATTCACTCTCTTTTAGCTCTATTTTTATCTCTACAAATTCCAAAGGGAAATCTGGCTCATTAGCTGCTAATGCTCTACTATGTTCATCATCCATTCGCTAACTGCCGTGCAATCTTTTGTTGCTAGGCGGGTCCAGTACGGTATTTTTTACACTGCATTCTTTATGAAAACAACAATGACAGTGATCAGAGAAGTGAGAGTGAATCAAAATGATAAATTTGCAGGCCAAAAAACCAAAGCAAGCGGTGGGCTCTGGCATCCCAGTGCCGAAAGCCCCTTTTAGTTCGAACAACTGCTGGCTGTTCCGACTGTCGGAGGTCTGTTTGCTTGAATAACTTTAGTTGAAACGACTGTTCGCTCAAGACAAATTAAGCTCAAAACAACTTTAGCTCGAAATATTACTTACTTACGACTGTTCGCTCGAATGAGTTTGATTGAAATGACAGTCCGAATGAAATGACTTTTGGCTCTGTGATAACTTGAAAAGGCTGTTAGCTTGTTGTTTGCTCGAAACGACCGTATGCTTCACGTGAGCTCGACTAAGAATTCAAAGTGAGCTGGAAGTGACTCAGAGCTGGAAGTGCCTGAGCGTTCAAAGCGACTTTAGCGTTAAGCCACTTTAGCATGAAATGACTTTATTAGCTCGACGTGAGTGACTTTATCTTGGGGTGACTTTGGTTTTTTGGTTAGCTTGACCTAAGCTCGAAACGACTGTTAGCTCGATGTGAGCTTGAAACGAGTTTGAAGTGACTGAGCTCAAAACAACTTTGGTTTATAACAACTTGTTCGTTTGAAGCGACTGTTAGCTGTATGTTTGCTCGAATGGATTGTAATCTCGAGGTGAGCTCGAAAACGACTGGCATGACCAATGGGGATAGTGATGTATGGACACTTTCTCAAAAGAGGTAAGTGGATGGAAGTAGCTTGCAATAATTCACGTTATAGGATGTTAGCGTAGCCTAGCGTAGCATGCTCCACACAATGTTGCTTGGTCTCGGTTGGTATGCAGAATGTGAGAGCGAAGAAGAGGAGATTGAGACATGTGGGTATTTGTGGAAATGCTCGCAATGACGTGATTGATGTGTGGTCCCACCCCTGAAACTCTGCTAATTAGCTCCACTAAAATCACACCACTTGCAAGTTTTAAATGTGGCTGCTTCAAGAGAACAGTGGTTGTGTATTTCATAATACCAAACTTTTCAAACTACTCCTGCAGCAAAATCCATTTCTGTGCAGTCTACCCATAAGCGCAGTATATTCGACAAGACATATTTTAGCCAGAATATGCTAAAATATGTCTATATACACATTTGATGGATAAAATTTGTGTGGATTATCACTTTAAAGCTAGGCACAAGCCATCTACACGTTGGTGGCCAAAAGATGACCGCAATCTTTAGAAGATAACTTCAATAAATTGCACACAGCAAACTTACTTTTTACCAGTCTGCCCTGTCTGTGATGACTCACACAGACAAAAACCAGAGGGAGGCAAAAGATGAAACACTGGTGAGTCCAGGTTTCTGTGGAAACTCACCGACTGCTGTTTCAGAGGCAGTTTGTATTTTGCTCAGGAGATTCGATCTGTCACTTCCAGTGCAACAGTACCAGAATTTCAGCTGGACAAATAGTTTTAATATGCCTCACACTGTGGTACAAAGCCATTTCCCATCTTCCCATTTTCTGGAACTCTATAGGGCAATTTTATAAAGAGTGTGTTTTTTTCTGCGGGGACTGGTTGGCTGGTTGGGATGTTATTGCATGAGTGTGTGTGTGTGTGTGTGTGTGCGAGACCCACAATCCAAAGACGACGAGGGGGAACGTGAGACTGGAATGCTAGGTTTCACTTAATCATCTCCTGATGCTAGTGTAAACACTGAATCTGATTTGAGCTAATTGGGTTTGTAGTCTGGGTAAATAGTGTAAAAGGAAACCGCTTGCACATTCAACAGGATCTTTCCCACTCACAGCCACCTCCTCTGTTCACTCCACCTTTATTATTTTATTTAACCTCCCTTCCTCTCTTCTTCTGATCCTTTGTAATAAAAAGGCTTTCTTTCACCTCAAAGTCAAATGTAATTTTTATAATGTTATTGAGTTGGACCACGAGTTTTTCCTACTCAGGTATTTGGATTGTTAGATTTGTATAATATAAGGGTACATTGAAGGGAGAAGATATATACATACCTTTCAATCGATTTTCCTTTGCTTTGTTTTTTGAGATATTTCACATTTGTGGTTATGGATCGCCCCCCCCACCCATCACTATTCTCCCTCTTTTTGGCAGTCGCAGTGCAGTCTTGAAAAGTTTTTGCCATCCAGCTTCTTGTCACTCACATCTCCCCTCTCTTCCTCTCTCATCATACTCGGTAATGTAGTCACACTGATTGCATTCTCCCACTAATCTAATTCTTCCCTCTTTCAGCCCCCTTGAGACTTCAAGTGGATTCACATCACATCCATTTCAGTGAACCCCCCCATCCACCCCGCTCCCCCATGCCTCATGACAGCACATACTAACTTTGGATTGAAAAGGCCCATAAGCCTCGCCTGCCTTTACCACTCCGATCACATTACCGCCTTTACAAAAACAAACCCTGCTTCAGCTGCTTAGATCTCATTATACATCCAAAAAAACAGTGGACTTCAGTGATCCACATCAAAATGAAACCCAAAGGGGATCCTACCAATCAAGATAACATTTATTCTCATACAGCAGATTCCCTTTGTCATATTGTTAATTTTACCAGAGCAAATTTAATTAGCGCAGGCTTCAAAAGTGGTGGCTATCGCTACATGCCACTAATTTGTCCTAGATTAGCTGTCCAAATTCCACAAGATCCATATGACCAGATATTAAGCCTGCAAACCTCCAAAGAAAGTACCTGTAAAGGGAATAAAGAACTATCTTTGCTCGGGGCCTTAAATCCCATGGTGCATTGCTAATCTCTGTGTTAGAATGATCAATGGCTCCCCATGTTGTTAGGGTCTAAGGTTGCTGACTGAAATTGTTAGGGGTCAGTGTCCCTTTGAGCTAAAGAGACAGACCAGAAAAAACAAGCATTTCTCTCCACTTTTGAAAAAAAAATAGAAAGAATATCAAACGGTGTCTCCAAGACATAACAAATCAATCTTTCTCTTTCTAGCGAGAGATCAAGATTGATTATCTGGATGCACACAAGCCTTCGTGTTTTTTTTCTGAAATGAAAGGATAAACAAAACAATTCAATAGTTTTTTTTTTTTTAATGGGAAAAAAAGAGTAGTTTTTGGTCAGAGAAAGAAAACAGTGAACATCCACAACACATACCCCTGCAGTTGAAACAACTCAGGGAAATCCTCCAGCCAGGCCCTCTGCTTGTACATAAGCTGTATGTGAAGGTCATTATTCCATCACTCACATCAAACTCTCTTTCCATCCTTCTCTATAGCTTTTGTTCTCCATTTTAAATAGAAGACATCAAATAGCAGTGTCAAAACCACCCAGATGGATAGGTGCATACACACACACATTGATCCTACAAAGCTCTCCATTTCTTGCATTCTCTTTCTTGAATCATTGAATGTAAATGAATAACAAACAATGATCTTCCTTAACAGCAGGAGGAGTGATGGTGTTTGTGATGGTCTGCGACGGAGCTGATTGTTAATACATGAAGGAAGCCAGAGCAAGTATGGCTGTGTTATCAGTATTTTTATAGCTATCATTTAAATCACTCATGGTACGTGGCATTCTCCGCATTGGCATGCCTTGAGAAGCAGCAAATGAAGCTTTATAACTAGACCTGCAATTGCACAGTAGGCGTAGAACAAGTGGAAGATGACTTGTCAGTTATTTCTACCTGTGTTTATGATTACATGTGTTCACCGGTTTGTGCCAAGAAAGCAAGCGTGTTCATCTCAGCTTGTTAGTTAGCCAAAATGTGCCAACCAAAGTGTGTTCCAAGGTATGTGCATCCTATTTGCATGATGTTATGACAGCAAGCTGACAACTGCAGTGTGTTATATTGGTTGAGTATTTTCTCAAGGTGAGTGTAGTCGTACTGAGCTTCAGAGCAACCTGCTTAGTTTCCATTTGTGTTTTTGCATATCAGGCATATCCATAAGTGTGGGTGCATTTTTGTCCCTATATACACCTGTGTGTGCTTATGTGCATCATGAGTGTACCTTTGGGTTTGTGTGTGCAAATTTGCTCATTGTTGGGCGCACGCCCGCCTGATGCCACAGGTAGCTGTGTGCTCAGTGGAGTGTACGCCGCTACACCTGTTCTCCCCTCAGGGAGGCGCTGTCCATGGCCAGCTGGCAGAGGAGAGCCGGGACAGAGGATTGGACAGATTGGGTAAGCGGTGGGACATTGGGACGAGCAGAAGACATGGCTGAAGGTGAGGGCAAAAATAGAGGGAATAGGAAAAGTACAGAAAGAAGAACAATAGGTAAGAGCTATGCAGATGATAGATTATACAGCGAGCTTTGTCATGATGATGAAGAGGGCATATGAAGGGCAAATACGGTTAATGCTATTAAATGCTATTATATGCTATTATCCACTTTGTGCTTAGAGAAGCGTGATCCAACTGCACCCTTTGACTGGATTCATGCAAATAAACACATTTATATTGGTGGTTGTCTCGTGTGATAATATTAAACAATAACACTGGAAAATACTCTCAGTGTGCAATATTCTGCACTAAAATATTTAATTCAACATGCTATAATAAAACATTCTATTGTGATTGCGTGATTTGTGGTAGTAAAACAAATAAATGGAAAGAAAAGTATTTTATAGAAACAATGTAGACCTCCCCCCCAAGGAATGACAAACATGCCACCCTATTTTGACCTGTAATTGTAGCACCCACACCGATACCCAACCTGTGTGGGAATGTCAGTCACTTCCAAAATGTCATACCACAGCAGTGACGCCTTACCAAGATTCACCAAAACCTGAGCAGAAAGACTATGTTTAATGTTTGAAAGAATAAGGGGCCACCACCAGATTTTATTATCAAGGATTAAAAAACACATACTAACAATAAAAAGTAAACATTAAAAAGCATGCAAATATGTCTTAAAGCATTTTCTTTCAGTGGTGACTACATTAGCTACATCGGGCTTTTACGGGCCCCTTACCCACTTGGACTCATACTGAATTGCATGATGTCTTGTATAGTATGTCATCATGATAACATAATATCTGTCTGTCTTTCCTTGTATCTAAAAAAGTTGTCTTCATTCCCTTCCTTCACTCCGTGTTAGACTCACTTCACTGTAACTTCATCTCTCCCACTTTCTGTCTCTTGGGTCTAGTTAGGATGTGTGTGTGTGTGTGTGTGTGTGTGTTTCTCCGTGTGAGTCAACTTCCCTCTGTCCTGCCTCCAGGCTAAAGTGTCAGACAGGGGAGTGAGATGTCTCTCTCTCCCTCCATATGCAGTCGTTAGCTAAAATACTGCTAGACAACAGCACATAGCCCAGGGGTCAGCCATTATACTTGTACATACAGTGTACAGATGCATAGACAATATATTACACAAACAATATACTGCATGAGTATGCTGTATACACGTAAAATATACACACACTAAGGCCAACACACACAGCTCAAATCTTATTAGTTGGCAGCTGCCTCATATCCATCACTGTGTTTCAGCTCATTCAGCAGGGAACATATGTAGAGCTTACTAGGCTGAGACAACACGCGCACGCACACACACACATAATTTAAATAATGTACCCAGTGTTTTTGCTTAAACACTCACACACACACATGCACAGACAAACCTGAGTGAGGATAATTCATATAATGTACTTATCCTCCTTCTCTCTTTCTCTCACATAACACATAACACACACACACACACACACACACACACCCCTCTAGCTCTATCCTATCTTCTTCCCCTTCTCTTTTTTTTTCTCTCTCTCTCTCAGACTTTCACACACATGCACACATACCGCACTGTTATCCATAGGCCCAGTCCACTGGGACTATACTGCGACAGAGGACAGAAGGTAAGACAGGAAGCAGAGTGAGAGCTGAAAGTGATAGTGGGTAGAAGATAGATGTAGGCTGAGAGGTAGTGAAAGAGGAGAAGAGAGGGGGGAAAGGTAGAGAAAGAGTAGAGTTGGGAAGAATGAGACAGTGAAAGTGGTGAAAGGGTGGAGGAATTTGAGTAAGCAGGGCCAAAAGTGTACAGGGCAGAAAAAGCAAGGTTTGGGAGGTATGGGAGTGGGATGGAGGGAACAAAAAAATGAGTGCCAAGTACCTCACTGCCATTAACTGCCAGGCACAGAAAGAACCAAAGAGGCTTTAAACACACACACACACACACACACACACACACACTCACACACACACACACAGTTTGAAACTGAGCCGAACTCAGCCCTGCATTTGAACCAGAGGCTACACCCAATGTAGGCCATTCCCAAACACTTTTGAATTAGGTCTGCTCTCCTCTCCCCAGAAAAGAGAAGCGTGAAATTGACCAAGTCAAAGCTGCAGCCTGAGCAAAGCTGATTTTCTGCCATTGTACCAGAGGCGCATCTATCCAATGTGATTCTGCTGTTGTGATCTGGGACAGAGTTTGTGTTTCAACCTTGAAATTCTTCATGAGGCTTGTGTTACATTTGGGATCATGCTTTTTTGGGTTTATAAGCAAGAGAGTGTGTGTGTCAAATGAAAGTATGCTCATTTAGTGTTCCAAATTATATATTTTGTAGGCTTTTGCTAGATTTAAGATTTGTTTTTAACTTGAAGCTTTAAAAAAACACCCCATGAGAATAGGCAGAATTTATTGTTTCCACCATAATTTCACCAAGCCCTCGTATCTGAACATCAGCAGGGGTACTTTATTGGAAGTTTTTTCAAACAGATTGTTGATTTTACAAGAGAAAGTGCAAATCCTGCTAAGTTCCCCACCTCCAATAAAGAGCAGTGCGCAGCCATTTCCCTAAGTTTTCCTCTTGGAAGCATTGTCAACATTGGAAGCACTGTCTCCCATGCAGTGGATGAGACAGTTCCAAATAGGGCTAAGTCAGCTGAAAGAACTACATGGTACTAAGTATAGCGAAAGATCATTAATCCAGAAAATTTAGGTCATTAAGGGAGACTAACATTTGACATAAATAAGGTGGAATAAGGTGAATTTTAAGCAGGATTAGTAACTCCTTAGCCCAGGGGAAATTTTTTTAGCCCACATAATTCACAGTAAAATCCTCCAATGTTAGTCTGGATGTATCTTGACTCCTATGATGCATAATGAAAATAGTTTTTAGCTTTAAGTTTCTTGATAAGCCTTGATTCTGTCTGTGTGCATATGTATTTACAGTGTGTTCTGTTGTCTCTAATCTACACCAGCTTCAGATTGCATTCACACTGTGTGCATCTGTGGGTAAATGTAATACACCTGTGTTGTCACATTTAGCTCTTAAACACCCTGGTTCTGTGCATCACCACTCTTCCGCTGTCCGGTCCATTTCTGGTTATGTTCTGAAGCGATGAAAGGCAACTCAAAACAGCTTTATCTATGGCGCGCCGGGGACAGGGTCTGTGAAATGTGGTGGTGGTTTTGGACCCACAGGAAGGCTGAATTGATGAGAACCAAAACCAGACGCGCTTATGAGAGAAACCGGGGAGGGAACTGGATTCTGCTCTCAAAGAGGTATGTGCGTTTTGGAAACATCAGCTCTGTTTTGCCTTTGCTGCATTAAGACCTGCTGCTTTGGCACAGCGCACACACACTCACACAGACACACATGCGGCGCACTGCGTATGGTTTGCATTGGTTCTGCTGCTGGCTTTTGTAAACAGCACTAACTGGTTGTGTATGTCTGAGTCCTGCAAGTTCTCAGACTTCTGAATGAAAGGCTACCTCTATCTTTCTGTGACTCTCTCTCTCTCTCTCCCTCTGTCTCTATGTCTCTCTCTGTCTCTTTGTTGCCCTTTGACCTGATTTACCATATGTGCTGTCACAAGCGTGTGCTCTTGTCACGCATGTTTAGGTAAGTCTGTGACATGTGATCCCAGCAGGCCAAAGGTTATACACATTCAATGTCGTCCACTACTGTTGACTGTACGTCGGTGGAGGACAAAGAATGTGTGTATGTGTGTGTACGCCCATTAAGTTTGGCCCTGCATCACTTTTGGAATTTTGTGACAAAAAACTTGCGCTAAAGTTCAACCTTGTTTAATCAGAGACACGTATTAAAGATATTATGAGCTGCTGCTACTGTAAAGGAAAATTATGTTATTTATCATGTTTTTGTCCATTGCGACTGTTAGTCTGTTAGTCATGAACATTTTACTCACCATTTCTTTTGTAGTGATTTAGAAATTTAGAAATGCAGACTCTGGCAAGAGCAACATTGATCGGTACCAAGGGTGTGACCTAACTGCAAATTTAAAAACCCCCACCAACAATCTGTTCTCAAACAGCCTGTACAACGTGAACAACATGAAATGAACAACTCCTTTGTGTGTAGTTCTTCGACTACGTCTCTCACAAAACTGTCCAGTCGTAGCAGTAGCAGGTAAATTATGTTCTCAGCGCAACACACGTTTCATGAGATTCCAGATATTGTCCACTACGTTGTGTCTGCATGTGTGAATGTAAGTTTAACCAAAAGAGACAAGTCCCCTGGAAATGTTTGCAGCTCTTGTGGCAAGTTACATGGCATTGTGCTGCCCAGTACCCAGAGGAATTGAGTTGTAGGTGATTCTGCACTTCACAATTTAGGTCCTTAACATTAGTGTGAAGGCTGTGCCTCGTATCTGATTTATTTTGTGCAGTTTCATATTTAACTGACGCTTGTACCCAGATCTCTCACACAAAAAGCATGTGTCTTATCCACTGCACCATTACCACAAATACAAGTGTTTACTTTTGGTCAGACTCAAAGACTCAAATATGTTTGAGAGAATGTCTTTGTTGCCGCACTCCGCGCTTCCCAAACCTCTACAGCTACAGAGGTTGTAATTCTGTGTTTTGATTTGTGCTTTTGTGTTGTCAAGAAGGCGGGTCTTATGAGCCGTTCTGAGGGCAGATGGCAGGGAACAAGGGCAGCAATAGGAACACAAACAAATAATATTACCAGTTCCACCTGTGCAATGACAATGACCAATCTTTATATAGGACAATGTACGAATAAGATCCAGGTTGACAAAAACTGATACTTCCCTTTAATGTCCTCCTGTAAATGAGAGACAGAGAAACATTATGTTTGTTGCTTCTAAACAAACACTAAACAGATCCAGATTGATTTTTAATGCTCAGTGTGTGGTTTGAGTTGGAAGGGAAGGCAGTTCATGAACTTTAGGGGGTTTTAGCATTTTTATTCTTTATTTTTAATCCCTGTCTTTTTGTGTTGTCATTTTTTGTTTTGATAAATGTAGCTGTCACCCAAGTTTCCCTCACAGGGACAATAAAGAGAGAGTAATTGGAAGATGATGTGATTATGCAGGAAGTCAATCAACGCACACACACACACACACACACACACACATACACAGAAGGAAAAAGACAAAACAGATCCATAAAATGCTGATTATTTGTTTAAAATACTTTGACACTGCTGTTTATTCTGATAATAAATGTATGTAATCTGAATCGAAATTAAATGACTTGAACTTAAGTTTCAAAAGCTGCAGAAGACACACACTCTCACAGACATTATATAAACACACACATGTTGTCCACATTAAGACAGTAACCCTACCCATGTCTACCCCTCATCCCCAGTCACAGGAAGTGAGGTCAGCAGAGAGACAGCGTGTGTGTGTGTGTGTGTGCGCGTGTTGATGTGTCCCCCCATTCTCTCCTTTCTCTGGGAGATTAGGTTTCAGCCATCACTGAGGCTTGCTAATTAATGTCACAACCTGCGAGTCGTGTCAGCACCAATTTACTACACATACACACTCAGAGATTCAGGCCTATATCACCTTTACACCCACACACACACACACACATACACACACTTCCTCGCCTCACCTGTCACAATTAATGTCATACTTTTCCTTCAGACCTTTCTGCTTTTCGTCTCTCTGTGTCACTCTATCTGCTCAGTTTGCTTCCTCTCCTCCAACACCTCACCATCTTTCTTTCTGCACCCCTGTCCTTTTTCACCTCCCTGTCACTACCAATTCTCCACCTCTTTCTTTCCCTCCCTATTTCCCGTCCCCTATCTCCTTATCTTTTCTTGTCAGCGCCCCTTCTCCCTATGCTCCCTTTAGTTCAGTTTTTTCCTTCACACGTCTTTCCACATATCCTGTTGGAAATAATGCACTCCATCCCCCTGCCGTTCCTCTTTCCTTCATCATCACATCTCTTTAACTTCAACACATAAAATGAGATACAGTACCTTCAACAAATCTGGGACTAATAACGAATAGTCCACAGATTTTACACATCAAGTTCAGTTAACTTGTCAAACGGACTGCAACCCAACGATGGAAGCCTACTGTAACTACGCGAAATGCAGTTTGAAAGACATCGGAGTTTACCTGGCAGGGAAGGTCTAATGAAAGCTGCTGTCAAGTTGCATTATGGGATATGTAGGATACATTGTTGGTGCTTGACCCCCACTAGTGACTAAAAGTCACTATTGTCAAGTTTCCAATAAAATTTGGCACACATTTTAGCAGCAAAAATAAAATAGCAAAAGAATCTGCAACAGGATTCGTTTGCTGCCATTTTCAAGTCTTTTTCCATTTCATTTTGTCACGTCTTGTTTTTATCAGTGCACCAACTTTTCTACCTCAGCAAACTGTAATTTTTTGTGATATTTCCACAAAAAATCTTTTGTCCAAGTTGAAACACAGGTGGAAGGAAACACACTTCACATCTAAGCCTCCGCTGCTCTGATCTTGAAGATTTTTTATCTGTGTCTTGCAATTGCTGTGGAAGTGCAATACTACTTTAGACATCTTTCAACATATTTAGACATGATTTGTTTTTGATTACATATGATATATATCTACTTTTATTATTCCATCAACTCAATCATGGGTTAGTCAGTTTAACCCAATTGATTGAAAGTCCATTCATAAGAATGTTCACTTTACAAACATTTGCATAAGTTGACACCAGTTGACAGTTGGAGGGAAACTCTCGATGATACTGTAGCTTTAGTGTCAGCTACATGATCCCCCCCAACCCACCCACCCCTGGATGCTCCCTGTGTAGCTTTTCAATCTCACGCTAAGATGTGACCTCGTGTTTAACCACATGACTGCCTACAGCTGGCAATCAATAATTTGTTCAGCCAGTCAGACAACCTCACTCAACCTCTGATGTTGTTGTGTAGGCAATGTGGGTCCATGTCATAGAGTGTAAGTATGTTAATGTGTGCCTGGGTCTATGTGTGCGAGTGTTTGCCCCCATCATTAGCCTTAATGATTGACAATGTCCTCCCATTTCCACCTCCTCCTCTCTCGTCCCTCCTCCCCTTCCTTCCATTATTGACCCTCCTGTCAGCAGTCTGTCACTAGGGCTTCCTCATGTCATCAATAGCAGGACTTTATCTAGATGGACAGTCACTCCCTCTCATGTACCTTATGGCTTATCTGGGATACAGTATCTGGCAGGGAGGGAAACTGAGTGTCTGTCTGTGCGCATTCTTGTATTTCTCTCTTTAAAGGGCAACATGTCCTTACAGGAGTAGAAAGGTGAGGAAAGGGCATTTTGGTGTTCACCTCAAGGTGTTAGATTTCCGGCAGGTTGGTGGTTTGTTTTGACTGAAAAGTTCTCCCAAAAAATCACTCACAAGCTCTACACTAATTACGTTTGTATACAGAGATGGGCAGTATTTATGATAGCTGTACTTGAAATTCATATTTGATAGAGTTGATAGCTTCATGTTGTAAAAAAATACTGTAGCGTTTTGTCGTTTGCAGTTTAAAATTTGCTCAGACATCTTGATATAAGAACACAAAATTGATCCAGATATGAAGAAGAAGCTCAAGGTGAGAAACGTGTTGGTTTACAGCTTTCCATCATTTTTTTGCAGTAATTGCTACAGTTCTTAACAGTTCCTGTTAAGTTTTGGTGTTTTTCGTTGCCTAGGCTAAATCTTTCACCACTTTATGTGATGTTCTTGCTAACTGTATGACCTGATTAGCAGCCCTCACAGTTAACATTACTTTGCTGCTTGCAGCCTATGTTAAGTTTTGTTGTGCACGAAAAAAAAAAAACGTTTCAGAGTTGAGTTTAACTGTTAACATTAAATTACACTATACTACTACACTATACATTTATGGGGGGGGGTTTCTCGGGAAAATCTTCCACAGGTAGTGCTGTGGTCTTTTATTTTGGAATAAATACAAGAGGAACTGCTCAGCTAGTTTGAGCAGGTACCCACCATGACTGAAGGCCAACACCTACAGAAACCCATCCAAAATCAAAGGAGAAAGGCCTTGTAGTCCTGATACTAATACTTAATTCACATTTCATGACCAAACAGCATAGCAAACTCAAAGGGAGGATTACAGGCTGTAATGCAGTTAGTTCATCACAAACACAGTATTCGCAGGGAGTGTGCATGAGTGCGTATGTGTGTCTGATGTCAAGAGTGTCAGGGTTTGGGGTTCTTTCCAACAGTAGTTCTAAATCTCAGTGTTTGACATGAGCTCTGAGACACTATCGTGCCCACCCCCACCCCACCCCCCTCCCCTCCCCCGTCTCTTTTATCTGGGGTTTGCATTTTTAATTCAGTCAGAAGAGAGCAAGAAAAGAGAATGATGGAGTGAAGAAATGGAGAGAAATAAAAAAAGGAAAGTAGGAAAGGTTAAGAGGTATTACAAGGAGAAACAAGAGTGAAGAAGAGCGGGAGAGAAAGTGAGAAGGAGAGATAGGGGAGAATGACAGATGGGCCCAAAGAAGAGAGGGCTGCTGGGTTCAGCACTGCGGCAGAGCCGAGCATATGACAGCTTTACAGTGGGCTCTGTGTGTGTGTGTGTGTGTGTGTGCTCATAAGCGTGTATCCTGGCTCTCCTATACAAGTGTGTTTGTCAGTGTGCATATTGGGACGTGTGTGTTCGTGCCTTGGCATGGTGCCAGTGTTTACCTAGGGCATTTTCTGTGTGTTGAACGTAGCCAGAGGGACCGTTCCTCCACCTGTTATCCTTCCATTCTTCTCTCTTCTCACCAGCTCCTGTCATCCATCTCTATATTGACTTAACCAGTGTGTGTGTGTGTGTGTGTGTGTTTGTGTGGGAGTTGTATGTTTGCTTTAGCCATGGCACATGTTGGCTTAGCACTCAGGGAGGATTTCTCACCCATCTTATATGCATTGAAATTTGTTTACAAGTGTTGCTGCACTCATTTGCTCATCGCAGCTTGTTAGCCGATACATCCTGGTATGTGGAGGTTTTCCTGAAAAAGGGCATGTTTTGACAAAAATTACACAATAAAATACAGTGTGTGTGTGTGTAGCGATATGGTTGACATCCTTTGTGCTATTTTCTTCTTTATGCTTCTTGCTCCTGTTCACTCCAGCTGCTCCCTCTCTTCTCAGCAGTCGGTCGATGCAGCTCCCTCCGATCGTCCTCCTCCTGCCTGTCGTAATTTCTGCACTTCCTGCCTCTCTCTGGCTTTGGCTATGATGTCTGGAGCCGAGGTGAGAGGTCGCGAGGACCAGGTGTGCTGGAGCTGGCGTCGACTGGTCCGGCTGCTCTGCTACCGTTGTCTCTCCTGCTGGTAATCTGGCACAGTGTGAGCACATTTTGTACTATTGTTCTCCATGAATTAGGTGTTATGTTAAGCTGCTTTGTCTGGCAGCCACGATTTTATGAAATGATTTGGAGCAGGTTTTGTCGGCAATTAGCTGTGTTTGGCGTATCTCAGAGAGCACTAACTGGGCAGAGGTAGTTTCAGATATAAAGCAAAGTTGGTATTGCTTTCTGATAGATCACCCTTTATAAAGGGTTCATAAGTTGTAATGGATGGCTTTATTAATAGTCTAAAATTTTGAATCTCTTTTACTTTATAGCTCCACTAAATCCATATGATCACCAGACAGGTCCATTCTAATGTACAGCACATGTAATATTTAACAGAGCCTTCTAGTGTCAGCATTATGAAGTGTGAAAAGTATTTTAAAACAAACATTTTCTGTGCAAATCACATTGATAAGTTTTCATACTGCAGGATGTCCCTGTTTATGTCGGAAGCCTGTGACTGACCTGTATTAAACATTTTATGAATGTTCCCCACTTGAATAATAGTTAGAAGATTAAAACTGTGATAATTTACTCAATAAAAGAACGTCATCATTTTAATTCTCCATGGTGAGATATAATATCCCATCCTTTGTGCAAGTATCTTCTATCTCGACTACAGTCTTTTGTACCTGAACCTTGCCATAATAAACCTCCGTAACAGAGCCATGGGCTTGCTGTAACAGTAACAGGGTTTTTATTGCTGTAAGGTCAGAACTGTGCCTTTACTTTGGATGAGCCAAGGACGGGAGACAGAGGCCAGTGAGGAGCCAAATCGTGGTTAGCTTAAAAACCTGGGATCGTGACTGTCACACACGATTGAT
>NW_024041092.1:0-7876 GCF_014851395.1 Micropterus salmoides
ACATAAGTGAAGTCACTTCTCCTCCCTCACACCCTCCAAACTGTCAGTGACAAGACAGGCGGGGAGAGATTAAACAGAGCAGCGGACAGAGAACTAGACAGACAAACTGTCAGACATACGTAGAAGACAGGTGAACAGACAGGCAGAGCAAATATCGACAGTCAGAAATAGAGGAAACAAGAGGGTGGGATTACAGGACCATTAGGCCAAAAAAAAAATAAATAAAAAATAGGTAAAATGAAAATTATTTCAATCCGTTTACGTATATAGTGGGAGGGCATGAACATTTTTTGGCTTTGGTAAGGAGGTCATGAGAGAAAAAGTTTGAGAACCGCTGACGTAAGCCAACATGGGGTTAAACATGTCTGCTCTCTGGATAAGTGTTCAACTAGAGAAAAGTTTGTCATGGTCAAAAATGAAACTTAAGCTCAGACCCAGCCTGGCCCAGTTCCATCTGAGGACACAAAATCAATTTCCACTCACCTTTTCCCTCCTTTCACAGGCTGTCACTTAGCCACAGCAAGTTTCTTTCAGAATCAGAGCTGTCATCTGGTCAACTTATTGATCTTTACAAATCTCTAAAGACCAGGAGCTAGCACAGTCCTACATCGGTGATCATCGTCCAGGATTTGGGGGGGTAAAGCCTCATGAGACAGTTTGGTTACAAGCCCAAGACTTAAGTTAAGCAGCAAGGTTGAGATTCTGTAAAAAAAAAAAAAAAAAACACAACAGGTATGACTGATGACAGATTAACCAGTTTATCTGCTGTGCAGACCAGGAAAAACTGCACTAGCATGTACAGAAACCAGAAAAGTGGCTTCCAAAATGCTTAGAGGAATAGAAACAGCATAAGTGAAAACATTCATTACAGCATGCTCTGAATGCAGCTTTAGGAGCAGCACTGATATTTGTATATTTTACTTCCAGCAAGTAGATTGTCTTAATGCCGTTTCACACTGGAGCGTACTTCGTCTTCTCACTCATTCTGCCATCTCAAATGTGAACTGCTAAGGTAATGTCACTTGAAATCCTTTTTAGAAGTACCACATATTGCCTGAAAGCTCACTTATAGCCCAGTTTCATCCAAAAGGTGGCCTTCAGCAATAAAAATTATTCTAGTGTTTTGTTGCGACCAAAAAGGAAAACAAACAAATTGAGGCTACCGCACATCTCGGACATGTACAGTACAGACCTTCAGGGAGCTTTAACAAAAAGGGTTACTTATGTAGCTGCTAATCACGAGATATCAGAGCAAGGCAAGTTCACTTGTATAGCACAAGGCAATTCAGTGTTTTATGTAAGACAAAGAATTCAAAAGGCCGCATCCGATGATGAACTTGAATCCGATGTTGAACTTGAAACGGCAAAACCTTCACTGTGGGAATGACACACCGTCTAATTTAGGACTGACTGATCTTTAGGGGGAAATGAAATCATCTTCAACACTTATTAAACCACAGTTCATGAGTGTGAGCATCTGTAAGAGTCTAATATGCTTCTAAAACACGGGTGACCTACATCTCACATGGTGCCTGACAGAGGACCTATAGGATGCTACTACAAAGTGCTGCTTTCACTCACTTTTACATTTAAAACTCAGTGCACATTAGGTAGAGAATATAACACTGAAAAGCTACAAAGTGGTCCTTTAGCTGAGAATTTTGTGTCCAGCTGGGTTTTCTGAAGATCAAGAACAAACATGCAAGCTCAACTGGATATTGGATGAGAGAATCAACAGTAGTCCAACACGGCTACTAATGAGTTTCAAGAGCAACTGATTTTCATGCCATGAATATTTCAATTTGGTCTCCGAGACACACCAGGCAGACCATGCAGAGCAGTATCGGAGCCTGGAGGTTCCTGAGGTTGTAACACAGGGAGGAACATGGTGCATTACTGACCTCTAATGGCAGGACAACATAATCACACGTCCTGTACAAATGGTTAAAAAATGCTCTTACTAAATGCAGCTTACAGTTACATCCACATAAGGATACATTGTTTAATTTAATAAAACAATCCTATAACTCAAATGATGAACCACCATTTTATCAAACAAATAAAAAACATCTTTATTTTAAGAGTACGCATGACAGCTATTTAAAAATAGCACAGTATCATCCGGTCGTCTTTTATACAAATATTTAGGATGGTGATATTAACATGATAAACACTGTACAATGTTTGAAAATACAAACAGGCATCCCAGCCAACTTCAGCGATATATGAAAACCTATAACTTGAGGGCCAGTGCATAATTTATCAGTAAAAGTAAGCATTTGACAACTTCTCCATCTCACCCATTAACTTAAAAACGTACGCACACACAGACAAGGCTTACAAATTACTAATGAATTCAGATTTCTCTTTTTATCTGATAAAAGTAATAAAATGAATGCCAAAAAAAGTGTACCAACGCTAGAAAACAAACTGGCAAACTTGCCCACATTAAAACTCTTTTCCTTCACAAACTGGCATTAAAGATTTATTTCCAATATTATATAAAAGACAAGACTAGACTATGTGTATAAATATTTAACATATTAACAAATTATATACAAACTGGCAAGATGACATTTTTGGGGTTTTGAGGTGACATCTCACTGGGACAAAGCTTTCTCCAAAATGTCAATGTTGACCAACGGCAGGGACGCAACCTCGAAAAACACCCTGAAAGATATTAAAGAATCGATTAACAGGACTGTTTCATCTCACCACTTCATTATAAATGAGTCGGATGGGTTTTATGAGTTTTTAGATTCATTGCTTACTTGTGCGAGTATTTGTTTCTGATGGCTCTGAGTTTATCGTCTGCGGGGGCTGAAAGCATCATGTAGAGCTTCCTGACAACGGGCGCCAAATCTGACGTCTCATAGCCGGAGTGGAACTGCAGGATGGGAGACTGCAGTACAAGAGAAAACAAGGAGGACATTTGCACTGTTGCTCATACATAAATGCAGCCAGATTGAATCTTTAAAAAGCTACAAAAACCAAATATAAAATTCACATCTCGGGTTTCATAACTCAGCCTCTGTAGTTTTCAATGTGTTACATAAACATTATCATTTCTAAATTGCAAAAACCCACACAGCTGCTGATTCTGAGTCAGACAAGGAACAAAATGAAATTACCCACCATCCCTTGTACTACTGCTGCAATGAAAACTTAAATTTACATGGAAAAGATATTTACATTTAAATTGAAAGGAGAGGGACTGTTTGAGACAGAACTGCGGTCTGGCTCTTCATGCAGAACTGAAAATACAGCCTAGTCAAACAGCTGAGAGTGGAAGTCCACCTTTAAGAGGTTATGCTCACTTTCAGGTTCAAAATCTTATTTTGGGGTTGTTACCAGAACAGGTTTACATGCTTTCATTTTAAAAAAAAAACAAAAAAAACACCATTTGTGTGTCATACTGCAGCTCCTCTTTTCACCCTGTGTTGAAGGCTTCGTTTTAGCTATGGAGTGATGCATCTCACCTCTACAACATCTTTGTTGGGAGTTGCACATGCAAAGTTCCTAGCTAAGGACTACTAGCCAATCAGAAGCAGAGAAGGGCGAGTCAGTCAGAAGCAAGTAAACACAGCCAGCTCAGCAACATGGACTGGAGCAAGAGTTTCAGAGTGGTGAGTTATTAATCTGTAACAAAAGTATCTTTCATCCATAAAGTTTTAACTGAGCTCTGTCTCTACATCACAGTAACATCTTTATGTCCACTGACTGCCTGGAGGGTAGCTAGTGTTTGGAAGGGAGAGGAGAGGCAGCAGGCGGACGTTTTGTCACTGTGTGCTGCAGCTCAGTTTTTTTCCACCGTTTTTTTTGAGGGTGTGTCAAACTAGCCGCTTGGCGAGTGTTATGATGCGCATTTCACTGTTGGACAGTTTCGAGCTGTTTTTTACAGGCAGTTCAGAGCTGTGTTTTCTGTGGGAGATGGGAACTCCCTTTGGGGTGGACTTTGGGCTTTTTCACTTTGCAAACCTATGACATGCACAAGAAAACATATATAATAAAAGAGAGGGGAAAAAGCCAAAAAGCATAATACCACCTCTTTAAGTGGTAGACCTATTCACCTATTTCACTTGTAGAGCAAACAGTCTTTTACAACGATGTTGTCACAGGAACGAAGCTATCAGGTAAAGCCTCAGTTTTGTGTTGCTATCACACTGAAATAACTAGGACTGGCCCGAATGTCATTTTTTGAGCTTCGAAGCTTCGATAGTAATTAAGAGCGAATAATATAATTGTTTAATGGCCAACAGGTTGCAAAACGAAGCCTGATTGCATTAGACTCAATGACAAAATGACCCTGCTTCTCACTTGATTTACCTCAGTAAACACTTTCCTGATGAGTTTATGGTCTCAACAGCTAGTTTCAAGTCTTCTTTATTACAGCATGATGTTTTTGTAAATTATGGTCCCATTTAAAAGGAAAATAGCCGATATAGCAGGGTATGCTTTAAGGCGTTGCTACCACTACGACCTGTGAATCAGGACAGAGATGAATCGTATCCACTGCACGGTGTACATTTGACCAGTGCTGTTGAAAAAGCTTATTTAACGAGCCGTGAACTTGTTTTTGGGTGCTTTCTGCGTCTACATTAGTGAACTTCGAAGCTTTCAGTATCTTTTCAGCTCATGAAAGGTAATTCTAACATGTTGGTTGCCTGAAAAAAAAAAAAAGTCTTTGTCAGTGTTCGGTTATACTAAGAAAGTCACTAGCTACATACTAGATTAATTAGTTTAGATTAATATCACAGTTAACTTGAACTGCACCTTGCTAACCAAGCTAGCTAGCGCCACGCTCCATTTTGCTCTCCTCCCAAAGAAAGAAAAGTCCTTACCCACTCCGTTACAGTCAAAATGGTGTTGAAGATAACAACAATTTATTCATCTTGTATTGTGCCTAACTTTAGTGTATCATAACATATCGGGTATAAAACTAATCTCCAGATGCTCCAGTTCAAGATGACACCAAACTTTTGTCAATTTTTGAGCCCTGACCAGACTAGGTAAGCTTAGTAGTACCCACATCATAAATCTGGTATGATAACAAACGTGACCCTAACTCTGGCACAAACATCTCAATGCAGAGCTAAAGGCTATGATCAGAACAGAGAGTTAAGTGAGCCTACCCATCCTCCCAGGTCTTTGGTGACCAACGCCATCAGCAGGCAGGCTGAGGCCAGCAGCGAGCCTCTCTCCGTCACTAGCTCCATCTCCATGAGACTCATCTCGCAGTAGTACCGGGCTAGAGTCAGCGTGTCCATGCCGGCACTCACACACTGCAGAGACAGCACAGCAAACAAGAGACTGTCAAGAGCGCGTGCACACACGCACGCACATGCCTGAGTCAAACTCCTACAAACAAAAAGGCTCTTTGTGGATTTTGAAGAGGTGCAGTTAGCGAAGTAATAGAAGGTGTAAGAGCTAAACCAAGTAAACGGCCCACTTTACAATCATCACACACACACCTTGGCATAACGTCTGAGGAACCGATAGGGGATGGGGATGTTGATGTCGAAGGACAGCGTCTGCAGGATGGTGGCCTCTGTGGAGATGAGCTCCTCCCTCTTGTACGCGTCATCGCAAATATAAAGAAAGTCGTCGACACAAGGCGGACTGCGCTCCTGCGGGGTCATCAAAACAAAAAACAAGAAGCAGTGGTTTAGGTGTCAGAAATTGGTGGAAAAGTGTGATCCTCCATCCTATATTGTATTTTGGGATATTTAAAGGTCCTATGGTGAATTTAGTAAGCATGGTCGGGGTCTACTTCCTCTTAACTGATGCTTCATTTTTCTACATGTTTCCTTCAAAATGCTGCTGAATATGTTTGCTATGCTGTCACGCTGAACACACATTAACAAAGCAGAGTAAAAAAACTAGAGTACAGTACTTCTTTTTACAATTCCAAGTTACTCTACCAAAGGAGAAACTACACTTGATTACAGATGATATGTCAAATCTTAAGAGTTTTGTTTTCATAAGGGACCTGGATCTAATGTGCTCTTTAAATATATCCTCACCTCAAATTTGGAGGCTATGAGCATGGCGGTAGAGCCAACGAGCTGCAGCAGCTCCTTGTCCACTGGAGTCTTGGACAGGTAGTGGTCCGTCATTTTCACGGCCAGGTACAGGGTCTCGTGGTACAGCTCAAAGTTCTCCTAAACAAACACATAAACAGAATTCTTTGTTTTGCTGTAATTTGATTTCCGGCATCCAACTGAGCAGCAGCGCCAGCATCCTCTTGATTTTTGCAATTACGTGCTCCAAAATTTACGATTGATTGAACCCCTGGAGAATTAATTAGCAATGATTTTTTTCCTTCTAATTTAACAAATGGATTACCTTGCCCACTTCACACCTTTGAAAGCTCACCTGTACTTCAACCAGCCAGTCAATCAGGATGGCCCTCATCTCGGGGTTGAGGCTGGGCTGCTGGGGCATGTAGTTACAGAGGACAAATTTTTCCTGCAGACAGTAACACAGAAGAGAGACGAGATAAAAACAGAAAGATGACCTTTGGATTGAGATTTTGCCCGTAAGCTTGTCTTTTCAAATCCAAGGAAGAAAGTTCAAGCGCCTTTTAGAATTGGGTAACAGCGTTTTGGTTTGGCTCACCTCTCTCTTTTTGAGGTAGTCGAAGATGTCCTTTGCATACTCCGGACACATGTAACAGTCCTCCGAGTTCCCAGAGTCGATGTCAAACTCCTCTGGGATCTGCAAGGACGGAGTGAATGAGTAAAAGTAGGAGGAAACAACATTTTAGCAAACTCTTCCAGATTGTTTGTACAGGCCTGAAGCTTCTTTGGGGTGTAAAATCTTTCTTACTGCTTGTTTCTGAAGGTGTGCTGGCACTTCTCGGGCAGCAGGGGGCGTAGCAGCCACCCACTCTTCTATGGGAGCTACTACGTTCTTCTGCACCTCCTCTTCCTTTTCCTCCTGTACGTCACATTCGTCTTTCTCAGCAGGCGTCCCTTCTGAGCTCACAGACGAAGACCTGCAGAGGGAGAGAGAGTGCAAATTAAAGACTGAAGGATATAACTACAGAAGAAAGGGACTTAAGTGAAGTGGAGAGTGAACGGTTAAAAGAAAAGCATGGTGTTATTACTTTTTCAGATTGGCATGATTCTTCGTTGAAGCCGAGGTGGAGCTTGTTTTCTTCAACTGCTTCTTCCCAGATTCCTTCTTCCTCCCCGGAAGGCTGATCTGAACCTTATGAGCCTGTCAACAAATTGAGATTAAAATTAATTAATGATTGTGTCCGAACTCACCCCCTCCACTTGTTTTCTATTTCCCCAATATAAACACTTAGTAGTGTACATCGAGTAAGATTATGGACATGATCCAGATTCTGAAGTGACGTTCAGTCTTTTAGGAAAACCGTCAAAAGTACAAAATTGACTCACGTCCAAGAGCTGGAATATAACAGTTTTGGTATCAACACATCACCGACTCGAACCTCTGTGCCACCTAAGTGTTTTGACAGCATTGGCATTTGTGAGGACAGACAAACATGGTGCTCGTTTCACACCCAGGTGAGGTAGCACAGTCCACACATTCACACCACAGTGGAGAGCTACTGGCAGCCCATTTACACCGTCACACCAAACCCCAGGGATGCAGTGTGTCACTCACTCACTCAAACACACGCACACACACACACACACACACACCCCCCCTTATGTGTCATTTATTAAGTTTCACATAGGGCTGAACAATTAATTAACTGCCTACTTCAGTTTTCAAATCACAGGAGATGTGTCAAAATGCCATTTTAAATTAGCACATCATATTCTAGAGACTTAAAACATCTTCATTTGGTACAGATCTTTGCAAGATTCACACCAGTCAAGTCATTTTAATATGCTTTTCAATG
>NW_024041093.1:0-24495 GCF_014851395.1 Micropterus salmoides
CCTAAAGCTGGATAAATAACAGGTTCACTGAGCTCTCCTCACTCATTCGAGCATACATGTATGTGTGTTGCTGTGAGTCCTTCTGCCGAAGACTTGAATAAAATTCACAGAAAGAGTGTTTGCCTGAGCTGTTTATTTGAAAACTCGAATTGCCATCACAATTTGGTGTTGTCGGCTCATCACACGCGTGAGAGGACTCTGACACTCGGAGCTGAAGGTAAAACCGTGCACGGCTGGAGTCTGGGACTCTGGACTTCAAACCTCCCTCCAAACTATGGGTGAGACTTTGAGGGCCTGACGCCTGAGTGTCCGAGGCTCGCTCACCGCTGTGATCCATAAGAACCTGATGGCTGGCAACACTCTCTTTTGGTGAGTAGACTATTCAAGTGGAACAATTCTCGCTCCCTCTCAGGGTGAGCGTGACAGACGTGTCAGCAGGGCAGGCCTGGGGCTGCTGTGTGAATCGGCAAAGCTTTGTGTTAAAGGTACTATAGTCAAGAAATCACTGTGGGACAGTGGATTTCTTATAGGTGTGGGACTGTTGCAATTCTTTTGGGTCTGGGACCCACAGTAAAATAGAGGAGTGTGAGTCATAGGACTCACTATAAAATTAAACAAATGGAAAGTTTACAATTAAAATACAGTATAAGAGGCTACTGTGAAAATGACTTAAACCTTGAAGCTTTTCAAGAACTTGCACAATTTATGTACTGTGCAAGAGTTTTGGGCAGGTGTGGGGAAAATGCTTTAAAGTAAGAATGCTTTCAAAAATAGACACAGAAAAATTGAAAAAAAGAATACCGTGACGGTACAGCTGATGAATAAGTATCTGCCTGTACTTCTCAGCATTGAGAAACAATTTTTCTGACTAAATCCTCAACTCTGTTTGCAACATGCAGCCCCAAATTTGCAAGAACCTCTACCATGCTGTCTTTGGTGCTTGCAGACAGTCATACTTGTATCGCTCTCGCTTCTGCTGCAGCCAAATGTTGCCATTTTCTACACCCCAAGTCCTGTGTTTCAGTGCATAGTTGAGTCAGTTGGCGTTCTTTCCATGTCAGAGGTGGCTTTTTGGCCACAAGTCTTCCACGAAGGCCACTTCTGACCAGACTTCTCTGGACATAAGATGGGTGTACCAGGGTCCCACTGTTTTCTGACAGTTCTGAGCTGATGGCACTGCTGGACATATTCTTATTGTGAAGGGAAGTAAGCATGATGTGTCTTTCATCTGCAGCTTCCTTGGCCAACAACTGCGTCTACAGCCCTCAGAATTGTCAATTTCTTTGTGTTTGTTCAAAAGGGTTGGGACATCACATCTGGAAACCCCTGTCGGCCTTGAAATTTGTGCCTGGGAGAGACCTTGCTCATGCAGTATAACTACCTTGTGTCTTGTTGCTGTGCTCAGTCTTGTCATGGTGTGTGACTAATCAGCCATCACATTTCCTCTATGTCTCAGTTTGGAAGGTCAGTTTGTGTGTTCAGTACATTATTTAACATAGTGTGAGTTAAGTTCTGTTTAGTTGACGTCTTTTACCATCTTCACCTAAGTCCAGTTGCCCTTGACTTTAACCTTCTTTGCATGACATCTTAATTCATTCATGTCATGCCTCTATCTGCTATACAGGACGATCAGCTAAATTATGAAATAGTTGTTGTAGCAGCAAAATAACAAACTTAAACTTTTATTTCTGTAAACATAATTGTGTTCAAGATTAAAATGCTTTTTTTATCCATCGTCTTGACTTGCGATTGGATAATCATCCAGTTCATCTGTTATTGTCTGTCTCTCTCTGAAGTCCAAAGATTTAAACATTTGACCTGTGGATTTTACTAATAAGTCAGTAGTAGAATGTTAAATTAGCATGCAGTATCAAAAGCAGAAGGATTTCATTTTCATTTCTTATATGTGCCTGTTTGGTGATATTTCCCCTGTCAGCTGATAAGTCATGTAATGTAAGAAACACCATCCATATATAACAGAAAGACGGATTTTCACTGTTCTTGGTTTCAGTTATGGAAACTGAAGCCTAAAATGCAGAGAGGCCGATGCCCTGATTTAACAGGAAACACTATTGCTGCTCAATTAATTTACCAAAGTCAATTCCTGTTTAAACAGAATGCATGACTAATAACTTGAGAAATATGTGACTGCCATACAAATACAAGTCTATGGATCTTGGGTTAGGGTTAAGTCTTTCAAATATCAAATAAATATGTGTATTGTTTACATGATATGTACACATTAGTATGCAGGAGTAATCCCCAATATTTGCTACAAGAACAGGATTTGCTTCCATCTTCACCCAGAAAACTCATTTAGCTTTTATTCTGACATGGAAAGTTACCAAATGCAAGCAGAATAATAATACAGGAGCACTGTTGACAGTGTACTGTTCATGAAAACATTATAGACCAATAGTGAGGCTGATGAACAAAATATCTGAGCCAAACATAAATCTCTGCTGCTTGTTAACGAGACATGCAGCACCTCATGGATCCATAAAGGAGCGTATGCTTGCATTATTTCACTCACAAATGAAGCTTTGAGGAGGAACTTAGGACCAAAAAAGAGACAGGATTGATCCTTTTCTCCCTCAAGAAACATGAGTGCATGAATGACATCAAACTAAAGTGGTCTGAAATGTATGAATCAGGTTCATGTCCAGGACTCCAGAACTGATCTCACTGCTTGTAGCTGTTTTCATACCCCAGATGTGCATTGGACAGCATACACTAGATTGCTTTTCTTGTGTTTGGGAGGGCAGTCTTTCAGGTATCTGTCTTATAATGTTCTTGGGTTTGAAACACACAGGGATGTGGTGTTTGTTCAAAATCTCCTAAGTTTCTTTGATACTCCAGATACATACAGAATCTTGATGTTCCTCATCACCCATGTTGTTGGTGTCATTCCTGGATCTTTTGGCTGTTTTCACAAAGGTCTTATTTGGATATCCACAATCTGTGTTTGTGGTGCCCAAACACCCCTAGCTTATGCTCCAGTGGGTGGTGGGAATAGAAGAGTAAGTAATGGTCTGTGTGTGGGGGTTTCTTTTATACTCAAATATACAGGCCCCTGCCCTCTTTAATGTGTACAACTCACATGTATGTTTGTTTTTTTGTTGCATGTGATTACTGGGAGAGAGAGGGGGGGGGGGGAGGGAGAGAGAAATTATAAAAATCATCTCTATTGCCCCTGCATTATCAGACTCTCCTATTTTTCTCCCAGTAGGAGGCTCAGCAACAAGCAGCAGAATCAATGGTCAGGACTTCTTTTCTTTCTGTAAATGCCAGGTCCATATCAGCAAGACTGTAGGTAAAGCCTATTGTGCACAGCCTGTGTTGAATGGACCAACTGTGGAGGCTTTCACACAGAGCCTGACTGGAAAAAACAGATAAACAGAAAAACAGATAAACTAAAGAGGTTGTTGATGTTTTTCATGAGCTTCAGCTAGGAGTTGATCATTTCAATTTCCCACCCACTCTGGCATACACTATGAATCTGTTTTGTTTTTGTACTGGTGTCTGCTTATTTCCATAGAATGATTTGAGGCTTTATCTCACTCCCTATATATCTCCTCTTTGCCTCTCAAATCCATTTATCCTCTTATTTGAAAGAAACACGAGCCATCTATGACTTGATGCCTCTAAGCTCCTTCTTGCTGCTTTGTGCTCATATCACTACCTCGTTTTCTTTAATACAGCCACATGAATGATGCATAATCTCTAAACTCACCAGAGGTCAACATGTGAAGGAAACACACAATGCCTTTTAGAGAGCACCAGCTTTTGCAGAAAGGAGAGAAACAACGTGTAGTTGAGTAAATATTTCCATATTTACTCAACTACACGTAAAGAGACTGATTACTTGCCAATGTGTCCACTGTCCACAACACTTTTCTATTTTTTCACTGTGTATGTGTGTCTGTGTTGGAATGACATGGACCTCACATATGATGTTCTTAATTTGATTTGAACTTAATCTGAACTTTTTCATGTAAGTCACTGAGCTCAGTTTCCCAGGAATCCTCCAGAAAGTCACACGTAGGTGTGAAATCAGCCCATGAACTCAGCTGCAGCTACGATTGGTCACTTCTCTTCCCTCGCTGCTCTTTTTCACTCTTCTTCTGGATGTGACCCAGACAATGGCCTAACACAATGGCCGCAGAGGTCTTCCAGCGTGACCTGCTTGGAACAGAACTCTCTGATCTTACAGCCTCAACACCAAGTCCCCCTTAAGATCCCTGCAACCAGCTCAGTTAGCCAAGCGGCTAACCTTCTCATCTGTAACACGACACAGCAAAAGACGGAACTGAACCACAATTCTTTCCTGCCTGGTTAAATCCAGCTAACATCTAGCCCATTAAAGCCACTACTTTCCTTTACGGACTGGTAGCGTAACGGGGCATTATAGAGCTTCACATAGCTTAACTGTAACATTACTTAGCTAAGCACAGGACTAGCTTTTGATGTATGTATATTGACGTGTTTTTCATCTCAGCCACCGCTAAATTATTTTTAGAAATGTAATGCTTCACACAGTCTTTGCATGCTAACTAACTCCTTTTAACTTGACACTGTTACACAGATCACATAAACATAAATTTACTTCCGATTTGGCATTAACTCACACACATGCAGGAGGAAACTTAAAATTCCCGCTGCACATTCTTTCTTCGTCTGACCACGTGTGTTGCACCACATGCTTGTGCACTCCAGAGACAAATGGCAGAACAGAGGCGCAAACACACACACACACACACACACACACACACACACACACACACACACACACACATATTATATTCTGTTTTTAATTATTAAATAATATTAATAATAAGTATTATTATATTTAATGTAAATATTGATGCCATTTGAACCATAATCCCCAACTAGTCCCCAGGAAACTTGAAACATATTGTTTGTTTGTAGACAAGGATGTTTTTGTTGTTGTTGTTGTACAGTGACAAAAAAAAAAAAAACAGATTGTTAATCATGTTAATAATGTTCTCTGTCACAGATTCAAGGCTTTCATTATTATCACCTTGCATTTTGCTGAAGTCAGATGTACCTTAAGTAGGGTCACAGGAAGCTTAACAGTCCAGGAACTTGCTGATCTGTATGAATAAGTAGAACCAATGTAGGGTAACCAACTGTGATTACATGTTTGACCCTATTAGGATTCATCCACTAAGATAAATAAGACGAGATCCATATTTTCCTGCTCAGTTGCAAATATGGAGAGCTACCTGTTACTACATGAGGTATTCGTCCAGATGTATGCAAGACAGTGGACACTGCGAAAAGGACAGAACATTGAACTTGTACATAGTCGAGCAAAACTGACTTTTCTGTTCTGTCACAAAGCCATATTTGGGGAAAGACAAATGAATGGAAAGATGTGTGCAGCATGGAAGGGAAAAGCCTGCTTTTTAAATCTTTCTGATGTTGCAATTTACCTACAAAACTGGAGGCTTGAACACAATGGAGCGGCAGTTAGGCTTAATCATAGCGCCATAATACAGATGCTTGAGATACGATGCATTAGCACACACATGCTCTACACAGACTTTCATACCTACAAATAAACTGAAACAATGTTCAACAAAGTTCTTAATCCACTGGCTTCAGTGAGAGAGCTGACAGAGAGCCACCTGGAAACAGCTTGAATGAGTAAACACACAACGATTCCTCTCCTAAAATACACACGTATTTGTTACCTACTGTGAGCTGGGCCTAACAAAACAGGTATTTTCATTAGCAAGAAAAGGACACACACAGACACTCATTGCTACCAGGAGATGCTGAATTGACACAGGAAGCTTATGTTTCAATCCATCGATGTCCACAGTCAAATATCAAAGTTAAGCTCCCCTGTGTTCTGATATCCAGCTGAACTCACAGTGGGAGGCACAGATGCAGCTCAACAAAAGGGCTGAACAAAATGTCAGCTTGTGCCGTGTGGAGAAGGTGGAGATTCATTGAAATAGCTAACATATTTCCCTGCTTGCTCGTAAATTTCATAAAAAGTCATGTGAATGGAGCCAGTGGCATATTCCGAAACATTTTCTACATAACTGCCCCACGGATTTATGAAATAGTTGTCATTTAGTGTGCATATAGAGTAGGCTGTATGATCCAGGACACAGCCTCTGCTTCACACTCAAATGCAAAACTCAAGAACTGCAGAGTTTGGTCAATTATTTATGTTCATTGTGCTCTTGCAGTTTTTCCTTTCTGGTAGTTTAAGAATTGAGAGCAGTGAGACTCAGTGGGACTTGTGGATCTCTTGTGGACTTTTTACGGCACCACAGAGGCAGCAGGTTCAGCTGGAGATCAACTGGCTCTATAAATGTAACCTATCTGGAACCCCTGTATTCTCTCTAAATCAAAAGTGCATCAAAAGACTGAGTGGGAAATTATGTTTTCCACATGGCCAAATGATATAATAATGAATAATACACTACAACTAGCACTATTATTAACAACCTTTAACCTAAAACTGATCCACAGACAAAAAATGAAGCAAAAACAAACAAAAAGAAAAATAGCAATCAGGGATTATTTTCCTTTGATGTTTTTTTGTGTGGGAATTAATTGTCCTAGTTTGGATGAGTCAGGGAAATCTCATGTTTGATCTTTACCTCACTGAGAGAAAGAAAAAAAAAATTGAAAGCTGTACAGTGTACCAGGACACTGAGAAGTAATCTGATATTGTAAATCATCTGTCACCCTTCACGTGTAGTGGTTTGAACTCCATGCAGTTATTCCTGTTCACCTGAATAATATGATATTCATCCAATCAGGTAAAACAACCGCATCACACGAGTTGTAGCTTACATTTCTGTCTCAGATCACAGAGGGAAGGTCATTTAGTTTCAATCAGTGTCAGCTGACCGTCCTGCTGTCATTATCTATAGTATCGTCTTGTCTCCTGTTCTGTCTCACCATTATTATTTGCAGATGTTTTTCTGACGACGTAACATGTTAACATAATGTCTCTCACCATTATGTAAACAACTTGTTTACATGCACTGATGTTCTTTCAAACAGTTTAGGCCTGTGGCATCATCAGCCAAATGGATGCAATTGAGCAGTCAGTATTCATTAGCTGTTGTTTCCTGATACCTCTACGTGATCATGATGATGGTTTTAAACAGAAACACCAATTATGCTTATGCCCTTTTTTGAAGTAACTGTGCTCTCGTGTCTGTGTGTGCTGAAGGTATGAGATACTCGATGGAGACCCTGCATTATGTTTTAACACAGTCTATCAGCAGGTCAATTTAGAGCTAATTAATGTCATATTAAAGTGATGGTTCAGTCATCTTATTAAAAGTTTTGGGTGAATAAATTGCATCTGCTTCACAGTTGTCATGACAACAGGGATCATTTACTAAATAAAGAACTAAAATTAGTAAGACCTTTTAGATCACTGAGACTCTAAAATTTAAGAAATGCTTTTTATGTAACTCCACACTAGAGCATGTGGATGGTGGAGGGTATACTTTACTACTGGTTGGTTGGGGTGCCTGTAGAGTGGGCTGGGTGTAAGCACGAATCTCCCACATGGTACACCTGCAGGTGAGGATCATTGCTGGCAGGTTAAAAGAAGCAGCTGGCGATCCCGGTGTCACAAAAGTGGCACGTCTATATGCAGTTTTCATGCAAACAGTGAAGTAAGCAGCAACAAAGGCTTAATTACATCCTCCAGCCTGCCTAAAAGTCTAATTTGTCGCAACCATTCTGCTGCATTAAAGTAAAAGAAAACATGGGAAATAAGACAGCCATTCTGGGTAATTAGTTTGCAGAGGTTGAGCAACAAAAGAGAGACAGAGATCGGTGATGTATCATCTCTGTGTGCTTCTCCACATCATTTTCTACCTTTGTTTAAGGTGCTTTTGAAACAGCAGAAACACAATGCCCAGTGATTATAAAAATGTGCCGTGTATTGACCACTGGAGGACAGCTGTTCCATTACTGATGAAAGTGAAATATTTGATGAGTTGAAGTACTGACATCATTGAAACCTCATCAATGATTAATAAATACTGATAATGTTAAATTAAGTTCTGAATGTCTGCCTCAGGTTAAAATATCATAATACAGAGACTGTGGATTCACATTTACATAATATTCTCATTAATGCATTCAGTGTTTTTCACTGATATTTGAACCTATTTGAATCACAGAGTTCCCCTCTTTGATTTAAAAGGTCACCCAGACTAAAGAATGACCTACTGCCTGCAGAGCAGCAAACATGTTTTTTCTAAAATATTGAACAAAGAAATTCTTTTGAGCACAATGCTGAATATTGAGCACTTTGGAGAAACGGATCAGTAACGATCAGTGTATAGTATTTCTGCTTGTAAGCTGGTGAAAGTCTCTTGGCTCTACAACATTGTCTTCTGCCTGTCAGCTGTGCATTGAATATCTCCAAAGGAAGAGACTCAGGAGGTATAGTTCAATATGTTAGCTGCTATTAGCTCTTCCACTGCTGCATAAGTGGTGCAGTATTGAAACAAATTCCACCGTGTCTCAGCTGGATTCCTCCTTGCTCTGTGCAATTCCTATTTTTATTTTTTTTTAAACCTGTCCTGCCGAGCAGCCTGGTAAAGAGTATGAGGAGCTGGAGACCATGTTGTGCCAGAAAGATTTTAGTTTAACAAAAGAGTATTAATATTAGAGTATTAACTCCTTTGTCTGTTTTATTATTTATTTAAATATGTATTGATTTGTCACCGGGCTGGACAGGGGGGCAGAAATGGGGATGGGGGGTGGGTACAACAGGAAATAGCAGAGGAATACACCAATTGTAGAAAGCAACGAAACCTGCAAGAGAACGGGGAGGGGGGCTTGGGGAAGAGGAAAAAAAACAAAGAAAAAGCAAAAAAACAAAAAAAAACAAAACAAAGAGACAACCAGCCGAACAGCAGCAATAAACAGTTGACATAAGAAGACAACTGAGGGAGAAATGAAAAAGAGAAACAGTCAAGCAAAATAAATAAACAACAAGCCATGAGAGCTTGAATAATAACAGTTAATTTAGTAACTTAATAAAAAGCAAAAAGAATAATTCTACCTGTGACAACCAGGGACAACCTAAATTTGTTTGTGTGTGTGTCGAGGACGCAATGCAGAACAAAAGGCGGAACCTATGGAAGCGCACACAACAGAGACCAGTGCTCCCTCCCCCCACACCTGGCACAGCACCGCCGCGGAACAGACAACCAAACGCCACACAATCATCAACATCAATGCGCAAGCGACGACCTCGACCCGCACACTGCGCGAGCACGGCGGCACCCAATGCTCGGCAGCCTCCCGTGTATCCCATGTGCGAGGCTGACCGAATGAGAGAGAGCGAGCAGCAGAACACGACGGCGAAAGCCAGTGGAGAAAAACACCTGCAGCAAGTCCCAGCCCGGCAGCAAACACACCGTGCAGGTCACCATGGCCGCCAGCTCCAGCCAACATCCCCCATGCTCAGCATGCTCTCCGGCTGCCGTGCAACGCCAGCCAAACTAGCAACAAACAAAATCAATTAGCTCAGGAGCAAGCCACCACCAACCAACCAACCAACCCACCCACCCATCAAGGGCCGAGAACACTAGGCACAAGCCCAGAACAAACCGGTGCACAACTCTGTCCTGCACACACACTGCACATCCCGACAACCAACTTTATACTTCAGTCTCCGGAGGAGTCCGACAACCAGCCGTCAAAGAAATGAGGGACCACAGATCTGAGGTCAACGAAGCAAACCAGGGACGCAAACTAGTCCCTCCAAACCGACCAAGGACTGCCTCTACCGCACTCCAATGCGCAAACTAAACACCCAGCAGTGATCCAGAGATCCTGCACAGAAAAAAACAATTCATGAAGATGCACTGACAATCGCCCCAAAAATCGCATCCCAGTCCTCCGAACCGCAACTGAAACAACCCCCCACAAGCCAGCAGCCCCCGAGCCCAGTGAACCCGAGGCCCAGGACGGTGGCCCAGCCCCCCCAGGCAGCCACACCGATGGAAAACGGCCAAAATCCACCCTGTCAACACTGGCCATGTGCCCCGGGACTACTGCATGCCCTGATTGTGAGAGAGCCGGCAGGGGTAAGCAGCGGGAGCCCCACTCTTGCCGAACAGTGCACGGGCGAGGAGAGGAGACGATGGATCTGCAGGCCTAGTCCCCAGACCCCTGGATCCACAGCGGGCCCCCACAACAAGGGAGCCACCCCTTCCCCCCCAAACCCACCCCAGGCCAGGCAAGGCGGACACCAACCCCACGGCCCCCCAGGACACAAAGCCAATGAGACCCCCCCACACCTTCAACTCCCCAGCCTGCCTCTGTAAATGTGTTGCATTATGTTGGATGTAGTACATGGTTGAGTGAGGGTAAGGTGCGTGTTAACTAAAGTGCAGTTAAAATTGGAGGGTAGTTGCCCAACGTGCCCCTCTCAAACCCCAAGCCCTCTATGTCTATTGGGTAATTAAAATTGAGGGGTGGCCAGTGGAGATGATGCACATCCTATTTGTCATTCAGTACTCTTCCTAAGTTAATTTGAAAGTCATACCACAGCAGGCAACTGGATGACCGGGCTTTTAAGCCTGTTGATTAGATGACTGATTATCGACAGATTACTCCCAATCTCCTGGTGTCAGACACAATTAAACTCTGTAATGAAATAATTGAGTGTGTGGGTGATGACACATCATGATGGAAAAGTCTGATATTTGTTTCATGGTGTGACACTGATCAGCATTAACTCAACATGATTTGTATTTACAAGAGACCGAGGCTGATATGTTAAACCTGAGCATTCTACAGAGTCCTGCATTTCAAAATTGATTGTTAACTTACTGTCGACTGCTGGCCGCTTGGTCGTCACGTTAAAAAACAAAAGATTTCATTTAAAAAAAAATAAAATAAAATGCTCCAAACATTTTTCTAAATTAACTTAATGTAGCCGGATGGTAAATCTAGTCATAGGCGATTTTCTACTTAGGTTTAATATAGTTCTAAAGGTTGTTGTTGTTTTCTTTGAAACATTGTTCAATTTAAAGTAAAGTGTTGGCAGCAGTGATGGCAGCCTTTGGTCACAAGGCGGCAGCTTTGAGTAGTAGTGTTGTTTTTTCGCCAAGTGCATCATGGTCTTTCTACCTGTTTAACATTCAAAGGATGTACGAGGGATTTGTGCTGAGACTTGTTGTGTAAAGTAGTAGGTAAATGCATGCATATCTTGTAAAATATTCCTGTGTAAGTGTAAAATGGCATCACCTGTCAATATTTAACAAGATGGTTAGATTTAGGCACTACTGGAATTATGTGCTGGGATTTTGGGTGCCAATCGTCGACCCCTGTGTACTAAAATTCATGGTAATGAATTAGCATGCATCTCCGGGAAGTTCCACGTGAGTTTGGTGGAACTTGGTGATGTGTAAGTGTCATTTATAGTTGCACATTTTATATACTGGTTTTGATGTAAGTGGGTTTATGGTTGTTAACATGATTTATTTTATGTTTTTTGTCGATAGTCATAGCCCACTGCTGTATTTTCTAACGCGTTTTTGCTTTATTTTTCTGTATTTTATTTTATTTTGCCTCTTCTTTCTCCAAACATTTTTGGCTGTTAGAGACTCTTACAAAATTCAGCATTTGAGCTGGTTATGTGAAAGACTCTGAAATGCATTTCAAAAGTTTGAGACTTAGAAGAGAAAGACTTTAAACTCCTCAAACTGACTAACTGGGAACTTGTGATTGCAGCATTGACTCTGACGACCTGATGGAGTTTTCACACTCTGATTTTATCACTAAGTCCAAAAGAGTTGCTTCTGTCACCACTTCATTAACAAACATACAATTCCTTTTAGAACTGATGTACTTACAGTCTGTAGAGCATCATTACTCACTGCTGACATTTAATTACAGAAGCAGACAGTGGAGAAGACATGGAGCATACCACTCTGTCAAATGACCTGCTCATGTGGTCAAAAATAAACCTGGAGCTACAAGAACCCCTGAAGTAATTGTGTCCTGTTTGGCATCTAATTCCAGGGGCTACATAATATAGAAACTATATGAAATATACCATTTAATTCCATTAAAAACAAAACACAATTGTTTTATTGGCTGCAACAGTAAGCTGTGTGATGGGGAGGAGGGGAACACAGGGTTGGCTGAGAATTCTGATAACCTGTTGGACACGGGCCGGGCTCGAATCTGAGGGTCTAGGGCCGGGGCCGGGCTAGGGCTTAGATTTGAGGCCCGTGCAGGGCTCTGTTCTACAGCTGTAAACTCCAGTGTAGCAAAACACATCTGGAAACTGCAGCTTCTAGAGATTTCTTACCATTATACACCGTCACAAAAAAAACAGATCATTTTAAGCTTCAGAAAGATTATGTTTATTGCACAGGACAGTAATTCAGATGCTATATTTATCCTAAAATCAGCATATTTTAGGTTTCAGTGCCAGATGGAGGAAAAAAAAATCAAAGATCAACAAACTGAAGGCTCTGCTCTGGAATACCATCAGATTCACATTCCACATGTCCCATAGATGTTTAGCTGATTTCAAGAAAGAAAGTTGAAAGGGAGCATCACATTATTTTCACTGAGCATTCAACTGCAGGCTCACACAGGACATCAAGAAATGTGATTGTGGTTATGTGGTTACATGCCCTCTCAAAATGTTTTGTAACTCTATCAAAGCCCATAAGAAAAACAATGCATCTAAATAGACTTTTATGTCACTTGGTCCCTACACATGAAACACAGTATTGTACAGGCATTTTGTATTGTCTGAGACATATTTGGATGCATTTGGAGCAGATACATAATTATATTCATTAAAGTGGAAGTGTAGCTGAGGGGTCTACTACATCTAACCACTCCAACACAGCAGTCAGAACATCTCATTAGTCTTTTGGGACTGTTTGACTCATTAAGGGAGATGTGATGAGATGGAAACAGAGCTAACTGACAATCAGTCTTCCTCTTGCTTTCTCCCTGTCTCTGTGTCTCTCACTGTGAACTCAAGAAGTAAACAAAGCCCTCATTAAAATTACAAAGTTTAATTTGTCCTAATTAATTGGATGAATCCTCTAGAAAAGGGCATCCATGCAACCCTGATGAACAGTGAAATACCAGACTACAAGCTTCAGTCAGCTTGAGGAGCAGCAGTGCAACATAAAGGAGCCTCATCTTGGTACTGTGTGGTATCAAATCAGCTGCCTTTGAAATGCATATTTTATATATTCCTGAACACACCCTCATAATAGCTCAAAATTCTTGGGAAAATGCAGAGAATCCACATTAATAAAACAAAATATAAAAAGCACACACACTGCACACAACACACTGCACACAGCTGGCTTGAGCTGACCTCACTGTTTCTCTCGAAGTCACAGCTCAGTATTTATGTCGCTGTCTTAGAGAAATCATTCCAAGGTTAGCGGACAAAGCTTAAAACTGTGTCAAGAGATCTCCAGCAGTGACGCCCTTATTGGAGTGAGTGTGTTGTTGTTTTGTCTGTCTCCCCGCACACCTGAGTCGGATTCCAAACAGCACACCTGACCTGTATCCAGCCATCAGCCATTGTTCTTAAGGATATGGAGGAAATAGTCATAGGAAACAAAAAGAGGTCATGAACAATATTTTTCTTCACTTTTTCTGCCAGATTCATGTTTAACCTTGTTTGTCTTTTCTTGTCCAAATATTCAGCAACAGTTTCAGTCAAGACTGATTCAAAGTCAATAACATGAAACACTAACTATGAAGTGACAATTTCCTGTCTAAAAGAATTGAAAAGACCTGGACATTATGTTGTCTGAGTTCATGGTTTATCCAGCTTCTTGTTCAGTTCTTTCTATGCAGATCCCGTTGTTCCCCAGGGATCCTACTGTAAGACTAAGAAGAACAGGGAAATTGACTTTTTCCCCTGCTCCAACACAAATGTGTAAGGTGCTTAAATGCTACAATAATTCTACAGCTGATTTTATTTATAGATATCTCCCTTTCATAAAGCTCATAGCTCATATTTTTACATATCACCCCTTTTATACATGGCCTAAAGATAGCATTAAATACCTTGGTATTCAAACACCTTAATTGCTAGGTAACTTACAGTATATGATGCAACGTACAAAAGCATAACTGAAAATATTAAGAATTTGGACCGTGCTGTTTCTGGGTTTGGGTATGAATAATACATTACAGATAAGAGAAAGACGGCAAAATTAAATGAATACAATACAGGGCTTTAGCACCGGATGTTTTGAGTGTAGCCCCGAATATAATTCATGTTATAACAACAACATCAAAAATTTCCTTAATAATATGCGATAATCTTCATGATGCAGCCTGTCTCGCAGGTCTTCAAAGAACGGAGGCTACTCGCAATAATATTGCTACATTTAGTTTGAAGTTCAGGTAACGTGACCCCCCACCATTACACAGCATGCCTGCATTTCCTCCATTTCTTTCCTCCCCCACACAAATTAATATTATAAGTGTTAATTATTATCATAAAAATCAGAATAATGTATTGATACATTATACATAATAAAAATGTAGCTCAATGATTTATAGGTGAAGTCGGTATAAGGTTCAGTTTCACAAATGGCATAACAAGGTAGCAACAGAAAATGAGGAGGGGGGGGTGAAATGTTTCTGGGCTGGGCTAAGCCCCCAATGTTTCAAGAGCCTGGAAACACCCCTGACACAGACAGTATGTCTGTATTCACTTCATTTGAGAGAAATATGCACTGCAGCTTACCCAGTAACCAATTAATGTGAAGGGAATTCAAGTGGAAGGTGATTACAAGATATTTCCGGACACCAGAAATAGTGGCTAAAATGGGCTCCACAACCTCAAATGAATGTTGGAGAAACATTGGATAGGGACACACATTGGCAACCATACCCACATATTTTGGACATGCCCCAAATTAAGAACATTCTGGGAAAAGGTGTTTGCGGCATTTTAAAGAAATATTCCACATAATTTCATAAAAGATCCACAACTAGGTCTAACACCGATAGGCATCAATGGCAAAGCTAAAAGTTACCTTTTTACCAATATTGCTAATAGCAGCATCACAATTAAATGGTTAAAACCTTTTAAGTTAAGTTCTATTTTATCTATTATTCTATTTATATATTTAATATATTTATTTACTCTTTTTTTTTCTCTAAACAGCTGAAAATAGGAAACAGCAGGCAATACTGTGAATATTGCTGCAACTGATATAAAAACTAAGTTTACAAAAAATAACTGAAAGGAAAACTCCTTTTTGAAATGTATGCATTTCAAAAGTTTGAGAGTTAGAAGAGAAAGAATTTAAACTCCTCAAACTGACAAACTGGGAACTTGTGATTGCAGCATTGACTATGAGGACCTGATGGAGTTTTCACACTCAAACTGATTTTATCACTAAGTCCAAATGAGTTGCTTCTGTCACCACTTCATTAACAAACATATACAATTCCTTTTAGAACTGATGTACTTACAGTCTGTAGAGCATCATTACTCACTCACTGCTGACATTTAATTACAGAAGCAGACAGTGGAGAAGACATGGAAACAAATGTTATTCCTCTCTGGAACTGGCTCTCTCTTTGCAGCATTTCTTGTTTGTCTCTCCTCTCTTGCTCTCTTGTCACACACGGCTGATGCTGGCAAGCAGCCAGAGTCTACTACCTGACCAAAATATTTTCAAGGTGGATGATATTCCAGGAAGTGTGGTCATGTAGAAGACAAGTGAATATAACTGTCTATAACTGAATATTCAGCTCCTTGAGATAGGCCGGATCAGCTCTGTCAGTGGAGTACCAGCAGTGTTGGGGGATGGTCTCCTGTACTCCACACTGACGCAGGATCACTGGCTGCAAAGCTGTTATTTAGCTTTTCAGCGTAGCATCTCTGCTATGACCCCCTCATGGTGCTTTCAGACCAAAAGCGAAGTGAGCGTTCGGGGCGGTGAGTTTACATACAAAGTCAATGCAAAGCCGCGTATAGCTGCGATTTCCTGTCGGGCGGCGCGAATCGGCGCGAAGGGGGCAGTGCCGGCGACGCAAAGGCGAAGCGAAGGCAATGCGAAGGAATTCGAATATTTTCAACTCAAGTGAGAAATTGTCATGACGCTGATAGCCTATCAACGTTGAGGGTGTCTGTACGTCACGGACAGTTTCAGAGCGTTTTGCGGAGAGGGCTAGGCAGAGCAGCGATTGAAAATCTGCAGGCCGGCTGAGAGCTGCTAAACTTGGGCTAGAGGAGCAGGGAGCAGCGCTCCAGCTTTTGGACAAATAAACACCAATGGTCGGACTGGATTATGCTCTGACAACTACGCTGTTTGCTTGAGGGAGGAGCTCGGAGTAAACTGCTTTTATTAAATTGGCTTTTTACTTTAGTTTTTGGGATTACAACGTTGATTTATCTTCACTCGGGCTTCTCAGCAGCTAGATTACGTGCACATCCGGTTCCAGTGTTGTTAGCGTTGTTTGGCACTACTTCATATTTGTACAAAAACCAGACAAAACTGGACATTGCCGGGAGAAAAGAAAGCGAGGAGGTTGAACTACCTGGTGAGTTCAGAAAACACTTTATTCCAGCTATTTAATCACAGCAAAATGTTTACTTTGGGTTCATACAGCTGTAGTAATGGCGAGTTGTGTTTATTGGCGTTATCGCGTTGTGTGTGAACACTCCAGGGATGTCCAGCAATAAAACTCCTGCGAGGAAAGCGTTGCAAGGCTTCCTCCTTGGTCTGAAGGTTTTGTGAGGACACACGTCCTCACAAAAGCTGATGTAAGATGTCACAGTGTCAGTTAGTTCGTCCAGGTCAGTGGCTGCTGCCTCAAAAACACTCCAGTCAGTGCAGTCAAAGCAGGCCTGTAACTCCAGCTTTGACTCGTTGGTCCATCTTTTCACACTCACAACAGGTTTAGCAGATTTCAGTTTTTGCCTGTATGTTGGGATAAGATGAACCAGACAGTGATCAGAGAGTCCCAAGGCTGCACGGGGAACAGAGGGATAGGCGTCCTTTAATGTTGTGTAGCAGAGTAATCACTCTGTTACTCTGTGTGTTATGATTACAGAGTAGGTGTATTATCCAGGGAAACAAGGGTTATAAAAGAACTTGGAAGGAGATGTGCACTGAAGCTCATTCACTTGGAGGGAATTCAAATAGAAAATAATCATTAGATTTTTCAGAACACCAGAAATAACTGCCAAGATGGGCCCAACACAACCCAGTTTGTGCTGGAGGAAATGTGGAATACAAACTGCCAACCATACTCATATTTTTTGGCTGTGTCCTAAGCTCAGTTTGTTTTGGCGAGAAGTATTTGATGCACTGAAAGAGGTTTTCAAATGGGATCTTCCTCAAAGCCCTACAGTGGCGTTGTTGAGAGCAGTATCTGAGGGTGTGGACAGGAAGGCTGAGAAATATCTGCTGAATATATTGCTCACAGCAGCTTTAAAATGTATAACCATTAGGTGGCTGACAACAGATCCCCCCACGTAATGTATGAATTCAAAAAGTATGGACCCTATATAAGATGGAGTTATCCAACGAAGGTTAAAATCAAGGGCAACTGGACTTGGTTGAAGATACTGGAAGACGTTTCGTTACTTACATCTGAAGGACAGAGGACACTCGTTTGAGGACCACCAGGTGCACATTTTAGACAGAGAAGATGGATGGTTTGAAAGAGTTGTCAAGGAAGCCATCTACACCAGGGTTGAGAAGCCGTCATTGAACAGGGGAGGGGGTCTACGCCACCACTTATCCCCCACTTACAATGCTGTCCTTTCATCACTTCCCAGGAAACTCAACAAACGTAACCTATTGGCCTCAGGTGAAGATACCAACGATGGTCGTTCAGTCTTGGCCACAGGTAGTCTTAACAACTGTAACGACTGTCGTCACAGCAACAAGGAACACTAACGAACCAGCGGTATCGATGACCCGGGCCAACAACCCCACTGAGGTTAAATAGCTGAGTTTCCCTGCCAGTCAGTCAGAACTGAAGAAGTCCTTTGGATGAGGGACGAAACGTCTTCCAGTATCTTCAACCAAGTCCAGTTGCCCTTGATTTTAACCTTCGTTGGATAACTATGACCTGGATGACTGAGAATCTTCATAGACAAGATGGAGTTACAAATTACATATTCATTAAGGCTTCAAAGATCCACTTTTCTTAAACGATGGAGTCCTATTATGACTATTAATACAATAAGATCCTGGCCCCCCAGCTTGAGTTTAGGCTACCTTTTTACGCTTCCTGTGCATACACCAACGGAGCTCTGGACTGAATGGTTGCAGGATTATGCTGTAAGCGTTGAAATAAGCAAATGCAAATATTTAATTTAAACAGATCAAGTCTAAGTCAAATCATCTGTCTCAAGTCTAAGTCAAGTTTCAAGTCCTGAATACCAAATCAAAGTCAAGTCAAGTCTTTTGTCTGTTTTAATCAAGCATCTTCAAATTTGCGACTCAAGTCTGACTCGAGAGAAGTCATGTGACTCGAGTCCCCAACCTCTGATATTTACCGACAACATAACACAATGTAATAACATCACAGACTTTGCACTCAGACTCAGATTGCAGCTTTAATGTAATGGAAGAAAACAAATTGTTAACATGACACTTGACATGTAGTTGACATGAGATTCATTTAAATCCACCCTCAAATCTACCCTCCACTTCAATGAATCAGTGTTTAACAATTCCACGGCATTTCACAGCTATGGCAACCATGAACCGATCACTGTAGATACAAAGCAAGTACACCTCATTACACTCCCTTATTGGGCAGAAAATTCATATTCACCTCATGTTATCAAGTCCACTCATCTCTTACACTGAACACAGGGTTCAAAGCTTCTGGCCACTTGGTGTCTTAATTAATAATTAATTTCCAGCCCACAGGGTTTCTGTCCTCCTACTAATCTCATGTCAGTGAGAAAATTCCCAGCTCATGCTGTACAGTGCAATTTGGTCTTTAGGAACGGTATAGCTTTTAAAGTTGTTGACTCTTTTTTGGTCTTGATGCTACATTTGTTTGTGAGAGTACAGTAACATTTAAAAAAAATATTCTTTTAACTGTGAGAACATCAGAGTTTGAGGCACCTTTTAGCTCACTGCCAATGATGTATGAAGATCCGTGAGCATGCTGGGATTAAAATGGACACTTGCAGCAAACAAGAGCTAAACAAGACAGCACTAATCAGTGAAGGTGAGAACCGGGCAACCTGTACAGTATATGATCTACACCTCTGAATTCAATGACTCTGCATTGGTTTGTCTCCCCCTGAGACTCCCAGCTCATCTCCCCAACAATCCCAAGACAACAGTCCTCCATTCTGCTTTAGGCATCTAATTTTCCATGAAAGTTGCTGTCACTCTAATCTGGAGGTTTTACCAACAGTAAGTGGTCAGGCAGCACCAACTACGCTTTTAAATAAAGAGGAGCTGTGACTGACAGAAGGAGATGAACTGATATAGGTGTCTACAAAATTATTCAGGCGCATCTAATCCTCATTAAAGTTGTTTCTTCTGGCAAATGACCGCACAATGGACATCAGGGAGTCTTACTCTTATACAAGTGAAAAAGTTGATTATGGACTACTCGGGTGGGTGGGAATTTACAATAGATAGTTTTCAATTTTTATATTGACAATTACCCTCATGTTCATTCCAAGAAAGCAACAATAAATTCCAAATCTACTGAACTACAAACAGAGGGAGCAGTAAGCAGGCATCTATTGTATATGGATCAGCACCATGGACAGAGACATGGCTCACTGCGAAAACACAACTCTGATCGTTTTACAAAGGGCCCTAGTTTAATCACACAGGCACAAAGACAAGCACAAAGTGGTCAGTCGTACACGCACAGACTCTTTGAACATCTCCAAGCACACTGGCTGTTTTGGCTTATAAATCAGTCAGACAGTCACTGGACTCACAGTTCTGAAACACATATTCATGTACATGATCGCATCAATCTGTTGCTCTTCCGTTTTACTTACTTACTGCAATGCATTTAAGCGCTGTTTCTAATAAAACTGCCTCATGTGAACTCTGTGACTTTCCTTGTGTGTATGGAGGACAGATGTTATATTTATCTCTATGTATTTTGCTGTTACTATAGCAAAATAAACTCATATCACTTTCTTTAAACATCTCAGCTCCTACCCATGGTTACACAACAGTTAGATGTCAAGTCAGATAAACACTATAAAAACCATGAGCTATGCGTACAGTTTAGTGCTGTTTTTATAAAGACTCAAAGAGACTCCTGAGAGAGAAACATGTATCAGTCAGTGTTCATTTCTCAAATAAGTTCAATCATCAAACACTTATTACATCTCCTGTTTGCCGTCTCCAAACACTGAAAATGGACATACTGTGAATATCAGAATACACTATTTATATATAAGTATGGACCATTCATTAAGGTATTTTGTGAGTGCTGATACCTGGGTGACATAGAGACATTGCTAGAACAGAGTCTAATAGGGTGGCCATACAAGTTGTCAGTCAATCACACATGTGAACAAACCACCAAGTTAACCTTATTGTCTAAAGCAGCCCTGTTAAATTCCTGTGACTTGGTTATCGTCACTACTAAATGTCAGCACAGTTAACTGATTAACTGAGAGCATGCAGAGACGAACCATTTGTAGTTTTCACAGAGAATCAAACACTACTTTAAAAGTGTCAGTGTTTAGTTAGTCTGTTCTTGTGTTTGTTAACTTTACACAAGGACCATGCATATAAGATACTAAATCAGCCAATAAAGCATGTAGAACAGTAAAGACAACAAGGAAAACAATAGGATAGAGGTCAATAATAAGTCAAAAGTTTAAACAAATGAATATATATCAGAAAATTATAAAAGGAAAATAATACAATTTTATATGGATGAAGACTATCAAAGTGATGGCCTCTGACTGCAAAGGTCCAGTCACCTTCAAAGATTAATCTAGGAAATGCTAGGAAACAGTTCTGCCTTGGGAACTCAAGACTCCAAAGGTTGGAGATGAAACTTGAGGCTGAACCATGTTGAGCCTTTAAAACAATATGAATTTTATTAAATAATTTCTCAACAAAAAGCTAGATTGGGGTGTAAAATAGTTCTGTCACCAGATTGTTATTACAACTCCAGCTCTAGGACCTTTTGGTCCACTACATCTGCTTGGTAATTTATCTCAAACAGCCACACATGTACAAAAAATGGGGGATTTATAAGTATCAATGTAAAAACACCAAATACAAAGCTTATTAAGATGAAAAGCCAGAGAATAAAACACACACGCCAATAAGGTAAACATGAAAAAAATGTCAAATCAAACAAATCAAATTAACTTTTTTGCATAGGCTGTTTTTTGTTTTTCTTCATTGGCCAGAATTCTTAATTAGGCAGCTAATCTAATGTTTGGGATGTTTACTGTATTAACCCATTACTACATACTACAACTAACACCAAAAAACCATCACTCCCACATCACAGCTGCACTGAATTTTTGTGCGTTTTGGACGCTGTACAAAGGAGTTAAACGTCACTTCCTGTGTCCTATGCAGGCTTACTTCCTGTTTCCAGTAGGTTGCACTATCATAATGACTGAATGAATATTGGCATGTAGGTGTGTTCAAGGCTGGTACAGACCACAAATTTTGCTACAGATTTGAGCATGTACTGCAATATACAACAACTTCGTGTTTCATAGCGAACCATCAATTTGACGCCACGCCACGGACAGTTCAACGAAAACTCACAGATTACTACATACCAGTATCACAGATACTCACAGATTTTTTTCAATCGTTCAATCACCAATGTTTTTACATTGCACAGCAAAACTTTGAAGTCAATCCGATTTAATTCTGTAGAAGGAGTTTGTTAAAGTACAGAGCCTTAAATAGTGCGAATGGGCTAAAATTGCACTTTCGAATCAAATAAGGTATAGCTCCAAGAGGCTTTTATGTTTCTTGGGACGATACATGTCCCACAAAAGGTAAGCTGTAGCCCGGGGGCTGCTTTGTGAAGGTTCACTTCCTGTTGCCAGTAGGTGGCGATATGAGTGAATGTAGCAAGTATCTTCAGGGCTGGATTCTTATCAAACATGTAAAATTTGGTACAGATTTCAGCATGTACAGTTAAGTTAAATAACTTTCTGTTTCATGGAGAAGCATGGAATGTTGACATCACGCCACAGTCACGCCCTTAAACGAAAACTCACAGATTTTCTTCACCATTGTCTTTACACAAATCTGAAGTCAATTGGGTTAATTCTGTAGGAGGAGTTCGGAGAAGTACAGAGCTTGTAAATTGGCTAAAATTGCACTTTCAAATCAAAATGGCCAACTTCCTGTTGGGTTTATGTTTAGAAGGGTTAGGGTTAGGGTAGGGGTTTAGGCTCGAAAAGGCTTTTTTGTGTAATGGGATGATACATGCACGTAGGTCAAATGTAGTGTGGGGGCTGCTTCATTGAAATTTTGTAGGGGCAACTATAGAGCCATTTTGCCATTCCCATGTGCAAGAAAAATGTGATTAATTTGAGAGACTAAGAATAAGGAAACAAAGAATAATCCTAGCAATTTCAATAGGATGTTTGCACATTTCATGCTCGGGCCGTAATGATGCATAATTCTAATAAAAAATCTTTTAATTTTCATATTACAGTATAATAAAGTTGGATCATTAGGTAAATATAAATTAATTTATTTTGTTATCCATTTCAGATATACACTTTATGAGAACACTGCGAGACATGAAGGACAGGACTAGAACTGAGGGGATCTTCATGTGACACTGCGGCCTTCATTTAAACTAATGACTGTAGGGTAGTAGTTGAATGAATACAGTTCATTTGAAGAGGAGTGTTCTGCTCTTTTCAAGGAAAACGATGTCCAAACTAAAAAAAAAGACCCCAGGGCACACAGACTCTGAAGGCTCCCTTTATGAGGATAAAAACTAATTTCTATTATTGGGTAATCTAATGTTCTTTTTCTCCATTATGAACAGTCATCAGCTTACCATCTGCTGGGCTACAGTGTTGATCAGCTCTGCAGATGTGTGTGATCTAACAGGATGAGACAGGTGTAGAGACATGCAGGATAAAAACACCTCTGCTCCACTCTGCACAGACAAATGTGAATGCACTGGTGCATGCATGAAATCCTGCATTTAGTCACGTTAAATATATACAAAATATTATCATACATAAAAGTATACTGATCTTCTTCAGAAATCTAATCTCTCTTGTTTGATCCCACCGACTCTGTTATGTAAAAAGATTAAACTAAGAGTAGACACAGAACCACGTATTCACTAAGTACAAACATATAAACTCAGTTGTGTTTTCAAAACACTGATTAGAGCGTTTCAGACATTTCAACAACCTGGTATTTTACTTTGTAAAATGTCAATAATTTTCTTCCTTTTATGTCATGCTGTGTCTGTAGTGTCAAATCTCCAGAGTGTGTGAGATCTCTCTGTCTCTGAGAAGTTTAGTTTCTCCTGCATAGTGTTAGCAGAGCTCAGCTGGTTAGATTTGGAGTCTCATGTAAATCTCATTTCAGCTGTCATGATCTTATTTCCTTTAGTTACAGCCGCATGTTTCAGTGTTTCCTGTCTTCAGGGTAACGTTTGACTGTTGTTTTCTGTAAGTTTTTTTTGTTCTGATAATGCCAATATGCTCCAGCTAAATAAAGTAGTTAATTTCAACGAAAAACATGATGAATGATAATGACAATGAAAACACCGTGTCATTCCAAGCTGAGTGTTTGTTTCTTTGCACCCTTTGGCTGTTTTCCTATTTAATGACATTTAGTGACATATTAACTGACAAACTGATGACTGCAGATTGAGGTTGCTTGTTATTACTTGTCAGGAAAAGCCAAATGTTGAAATTGAAACTGAGAGTCAACATTAATAAAACCTGAGAAACACAAATACAGTGTAATTTCACAATTCATATTGTGCTCCCAAAATATTAACTTAATGCTGCAACAATGTAGTGCCCCTCAACCTAACATGAACTTGATTCCCTCCTCATATGTTGAGCAGGTAAGCATGTTTATTTTTGCACTTTTATATATATATAAATATATATATATTTTTTTCCACTTTCCTCAGCACCAACAGTGAACTCTGTCACAGCGGAGACTTTTAGACACCGCAACAGAGAGGCAGACAGACACATATACAGATGAGTACACACAAACTCCTCTGTGTTGTAACTTTGAGATCCGGAGAACCATGAAATCAAATTGCATTGCACGGATGTCTCAGAGGAGCGACACATTTGGTCAGTGTGTTGAGCTGCGTAGGAAGCTGTTCTTGGTGCACTCACACGTGTCAACAACCAGATATAAATTGGATTTCTGTGTTTCATTTTACACAGAGAGGGTCAGATAATTAATGTAGACCATTCTTCACAACAGCAGAGTGAGAGAAACTACAGGGACCCACCTGTACTGAATGCCACTG
>NW_024041094.1:0-2375 GCF_014851395.1 Micropterus salmoides
AATGTCTTTGTTAGATTATAAATCAATATATAAGATTATTATTGTTATTATTATTTATTAGATGATTTGTTTTATTTATAACTGATCACGGGGTTGATCCCAGCCTTTATTTTTCCACGTACTCATAGCTGGTGGCAGGAAATCACATAAGGAATAGTTTAGAGATGACACTGGACAGAGACGAAATAGAAAACACGGAGCTATGCATCTTGCATGTGGGGAATCCCCCGGTTCTCATGCGAAGGCCAGCTATTTTTAATCTGGAAACAGGCCCTTCTTTGAATTGCAGTAGAGTTCCAACCCATGCCAGCCTGGTTAAGACAAAAGATACTTGGAAACAATGAAGACCACACAATGAGGAATGCTCCGGTGTTGCCTCAGTGCTGCGGCATTCAAACACAAACAAATACACACATGTAAATACAGAAGCTCCTGGCCTCCTGGGTGCATGTCCTCTGTTGCTTTTGTGTCCATTGTTGCTGGTTGAGGCACTTTGTGTAAACCGGTTATTCACTTTATACATAAAAATACTTTGGGTGTGTGTGTTTTGAGTGAATGTCAGACAGCGTTCCTCGAAGGCAGAATTAAATCCAATGGCTGAGTCACTTCTTAACGGGCTCCCAAATACTGAACTTAAGAATAATGTCCAGTTAAAAACAGTAATAGGTAAAGAGCAGGAAACATAAGTAGATTAATCAATCTGTCGAATAACAGAAAAATAATCAGCAACTTTTCTGTTAAAAGATAAACTGCTTGAGTCATTTTTTATGCAAAACATTCTCTGGTTCAAGTTTCCCAATTGTGAGAATTTGCTGCTTTTCTCCGTTTTATGTGATAATATGCAGAATATCTTTGGGTTTTGGGCCGGGTCGGACAAAACAGGCAGTTTGAAGACGTCACCTTGAGCTTGAAGAAGTTGTGATGGATGGGGTTTTTCACTTTCTTTTTGACATGTTGTAGACCAAACAGTTATTGTATTAATCAAAACAAAATACTCGGCAGATTAATTGAAAATGAAAAGAATAATTTGTTGCAGCCTTACTTAGAACTTACCTTATGTTCGTCTGTTATCTAACTTATTAATTCATTAATTTACATTTTCATCAGGTGGTAAAGTGACCAAGCAGTCAAGACTTTCTGATCTTAGTCGATGAGTGTTCAGGAACTTTGCAGACATTGTAAATGACACTTACAAATCTAGAAAGTTTCTTTTCAATTGAACCAATTTGTCGCTTTGCTTGTTTGTTCTTGAAATAATTCTTCATTTATACCAGGACGCTTCTCTTCAGTGGGTTCAAATGAAATATAATGTAGGAGCATGGCGTTTAATATGATAAACTGCTTATCAAAGGTACTTTTGACATGCTTAACACTACATCAAATGTGTTCTTCATACGTTTAATAACTAATCAAGCATGTTGGAAATCATTTCATGTATTTTTTCAAAGATGTCTTCCGGACATTTAAGATCTTTTTTATCTTAAAAGACATTTTGGGAGGAAACTATTTTAGCCATGTTTCATTTGCAGTTCCAGTGAGGTTGTTTGTTGCATCTTGTGTCTGCGTTATTAAGACTTTATTTATTTCCACATGTTTTATGACTTCCTGGATCAGGGTCACACATGAGCCTTCACATCTGTAACAGCTACAGTATTTTTTTTTTTTTATATATAAAACAATAATCGGTGTGAGCCTTTGATGTTAACTTTCAATTTTTCCACCCACAGTGGTTGTATAAGTGCACATTTTAGGTTCCTGTTCCCATCATCCCGTTTGTGTTGAATTGTGTGAAATTTGGGGGATTTACGTTATCTGTGTGTGTGTGTGTGTGTGTGTGTGTGTGTGTGTGTGTGTGTGTGTGTCTGTGTGTGTGTGTGTGATTGGCATTCCATTCCTTACACTTCACTGGTCCACTTTATTATTGTTTAGTTTCACTGATAGGCTCTGACTCACCCTACATGCAACAATACACCCGGTGTGTGTGTGTGTGTGATTATCTGTGTGATGACCTTCAGGCACAGAAAAATAAAGAAAATTCTCCAAAAGAAACCTACAGGACTAATTTCAGGTAGATAGGTTTATTTTAGGTTGGATAGGTGTTGGGGTTAAGATACAGTCAGTTAAAGGTTAACATTACAGGACTTTGGGGTAGATAGTGTAATCAGGGTGATGTACCATCCACATTAGAGGTCTTTGACCATATAATTAAATTTACAACTCTTTTGATCAGCTTATTTTGTTTGAAATATCCAGCAGACGCTTATTCTAGTTCCACAGTCCCACTAAATGCCTCTCCAGACATAACTGGTACTGTGTTAAAAAAAACAATTCCCAGTGGTCCAAGACACTACTCACTCCGTCCCTTGTTTGATTTT
>NW_024041095.1:0-24036 GCF_014851395.1 Micropterus salmoides
TGTCAGCACAAAGGGCCACCTGACGGGCACAGTCACTAATATAGACTGGGGGCCAGTACCGAGAGGACAGTAGCAGGTCTACGTGGTCTCGAGCCGTCTCGCCTCTCACCAAGTACTTAGAGCCAACACCACCTGGACACAGGTACGAAGAGAAATGGACAAGTAATGTAGAAAAACCCTTCCAAATCTTCACAAATACACCACAAACATTTGAGTTTCAATTGCTACTGTGCTTATATAACATGTTTTTTCCCCACATATAATTTATTTTTGCTACATTTTGCGGGAAAAATTGACAGACCATGATGGGCTGAATTTACGTGTTTGAAATGACTGGTTACATGAGTGACAGGGCTGCTGTTTTTACCTTGTGGGGGCAGAGCTGGGACAGCTTGCCACCGGTGAGGTGTGGAGGGGGCTGTGGGCCAGTGGCGAGGCCGCTGTGAACAAGTGTGTACAAGGAGATCAGGGAGGCCAGCAACTCGGTCTAACACGGAGGGAGGCAGAAAGGAGGCTTTTCTTTAAACACAGTCCCACACAGATATAAGCACACCACATTAAGCGGCAATAAGATAAACACAAACAGAGTGATACAAGGAAACAATCTCTCAACTAAATGTAAGCTCCCATCATAGCAAGCAAAGCAACTTGCTGAAATACCCTTGAGCAAGACTTTAAAGTCTCATCAGTCCCAGTGTGTGTGGGGTGGGGGGGTGGGGTGATCTCCTGTTCACATGGACACGTTTCTCACACGCGCACACACCTTAGTGGAGCCAGGGGTGATGCTTGCCCCGCAGCGGTCCAGTATTGTTCTCAGCTCGTCCTCACTGTGGTGTTCAATCTTGTCGAGTCTCAGGTCACCATCATGAATGAGACGCACCAGAACTGATGGATCTCCTAAAAGAGGTGATGATTTTTTATATATATATTTTAAAAATTTATATATATATTGTTTTTTTATAGTCCAGTAAAAGTGATACTAGTTATGTAACAATTATTAATACAGCTGCTTATACAAATCCCTAAATAATGCTGTACTGCATGGCAGAATAACTTAACACGTAGCACTAATACAGAATTAGTTGAATCTGGAACCTTTGCATGACATTTGCATCATTATACTACTTTTATCTAGCCAAAAAAGCATATAACCCTTCTGAATGTAATTATCTTTTTCCACTTCATTCTCTATGAAGCCACATCTGTGTAAAAGATAACATGTCATGGATAGAAACAAAACAACTTTCTCCCTTATTTCAGACACTACCGAACATTTCTACAGGACGGACGCAAAAAGATTAAATTAAATGGTAGTTTGAAAGACGTAGGTACCTGAGGGCTGCTGTGTGTGTGACAGGACTTTGTCCTTCTCCGTGTTGATAACAGTGGGACTCCTCATCAGTGGGGGAATGAAGGGAGCGATGATCGAAGCATCCACACGTGTGATAGGGATGTCAGTGGGGAAAGTCGCTTGCTCGATAGCCTCACTTTCCATGGTCAGCCAGAAGTCATCAACATGTACCTCATCCGAGACCGAAAACTCAGGCCAGGTAACTGTGGACAGAGTGAAATGTGTGAAAGAATGTGCAGAGGTCCCTAAAGTATGTAGCGTGCAGGTCCACATTCATATTCAACATGTTCACAAGATCTAAACATTTTTAGTTTCCCACCAATTGTATAAATGTTTCACCTCCACATTCTTTAGCTCCAGTACGTTGCTTGTGTGTCGCTCTGCAATCTCCAGTTTGGGAGCAATGCCACAAATGCCGCAGATCATGTCGTTGTAATCGCGCACTGTCAGACACTCAAAGGCCCAGTAGCCACTGAGGAGAAGCTCGTGAATTTGAGATAACTCCTCTGCACTCAGAGAGTGGACTTGGCAAAAGAAAATATGGAAAACACAGGGAAATTCATAGACAACATATTGTAAAATACAAACAAGATTGCAAATGTACATAATGCCAGAGAAAAAATTAAATAACACAGTTGCAGAATGCATGTTTGTTGAGTTCAATTCCAGGGTTTACCGGGGTGATTGGGGACGTGGTCTAGCATGGTCTTGGCTGCCTGAGAAGGGGTTTGACCCAGTCTGATGCTGGCTCTGATCTTCAGGAAAAGGTCAATACTGACCAGCAGTCTGTTCCCAATGTTGAACAAACCTATTAAAAACATTTTAATTCACAAAAGAAGCTGGCTACACACATTACCACAGTTAAATTATAAAAAAAAAATATCCTCAGGACAAGCGGTTTGTATGCACTTGACTTGTGACTGAGCACTCGTGTTACCATGAACACAGGAGCAAAATATTGTCAAACTGCGGTCTTCTGCCCACAAATAAAACAAAACAGTATGAAGAGCTCCAGTGAGTAGCTCCTTACAGTTTCTCACACTAAGCAACAGAACATTTCTGTTATTTTTGATATTTGAATATCATATTGCTGTGTCTGAAATATTTACACGTCACATTAAGTAGCTAAACATCAGAATAAAGTTGACATCTTAAAACATTAATTATTGGGCTGGTATTCATCAACATTCTCACAAAACATGTATAACATTTTGAAAAAAATAAATGTTGTATGTAATGCACACATAATTATTGATGCCCCCATTACGGCCAGTCAGTAATACACACAATTCCCAGAGGTACACCCAACACATGTACTACATAACAGCGGACAATAAACCACGGGTAAGGAAAAAGTAACTGAACAATCTGCAAGTTGTTGTAAGTAGTGCCCTTTACCTGGATGCAGGTCGGTGAAGCTGTGCAGAGCCAGACACTGAATGTTGAGACACACCTTCAGCTGGAGAGATGCTGTCTGGATCAGTGTCTCCGTAAGCAGCCAGCAGTCCTCTTGTCCTGCGACAGTACTAGGATGCACAAGCACAGACACATAAGAGCATTATGGGGACAGGACATTAGCACAACATGCCAGTGTTAATGCAGTTCAAGAAACATCACCTATCTTCTCACCTCTGACTTCCCTTGAACAAAGGGTAGTTACACAGGCCACAATGAGTAGCTGCCGATTCATAGAACTGAGGCCACCCAGACTCGACCAGGTACTCCGTCTCTACGCTGCCCCCGTGCTCCTGGTCTCCTGGTTGAACCAAGACGATCTGGAGACTGTTGAGCTCTTGGATGAGGGTCAACGTTTCCTGGAGCTCAGTCTCGCTCTCGGGAATCTGCAGGAAACGCTGCAGTAACTGCAGGGTATTTTGGCGCTGGATGTCCTTCTGAGCAGGACTCAGGGCCTGGTACGGATCGAGCAGAGTCCCAGACTGAGAAAGGAAACAAAATAAAAATAAGGAGAGCAACGAGAGGTTGGCTTTAGTAATCACTAAAGTGAATGGGATAGATTGTAACAGCAAATAATTCAGATGAGAAGGAGAAAAGGATTTATAAATAAATGAATTGCTCGGCAGCTAAGACAAACAAAACACACAAAAACAAAATTACATAAAGAGGGTGTTAAGGATGTTCTGAAATCAGTTCTGCTACCTTGAAAGCCTTGAAAAGAAAACTGCAAAGATAAATGACTTGACATCAAAGGTGACATCAAAGGCTGTCATCTGTCTGATGTCTACATTTACAAATGCTGAGAAGCAACTGCTCCAGGATCCCAAGGTTGTGCTAAGACTCACAAAGGGGGTCGAGGGGTAAGCGATGCAGCTGGAAACCTACAGTACTGTCACTTGAGAAGAATCTGGAGGAAGCGAGCTTTCACCTTTGATCCCTTGGTGTTCTTCTGGGTCAGCTCACAGCCACATTTAGGGCACACTGCAGGTTTGTGTCTGTTCTTGTACATATAGTCACAGGACAGATTCTTACACCGACCCCTTCCGCGCGCTGTAGACAGTCCCAAATCCTGAGAGAATAAAGAATTGCAAGAATTAACCCACAAATCAAGACATAAGGGAAATCCAGATATAAATGTACATTGCACAGAGAATAACAGTGTACTGACAAAGCTGGAAACGGTGTGCTGTTTGAAAGGGGCGACTGACAGGATGTTCACTCTCCCATCAGCCAGTGAAGACACAGGCTGACTACCATCTGCAGGGCCAGAAGAATCCTTCGGAAAGACATGCATCAAGTGAGGAATATTGGACCAGAGACCAAAAGTGTGTGTGTGTTTGTCTCTATGTGTGTGCGTGTGTTAACCTGCTTGGCAGTGGTTGTCGGGACCGTCTGTCCGAGCTGCTTTAAAGTGCTGGGTTTGAGACCCGAGAAACTCTCTTGAGGCACTGTGGTTAGAAAACAACCACATCAGTTGAGGGCAGAGACCTCAGAAAGTACAGTCACTTTTATTGACATATCACTTCCTCTCTTGTATAATAAAAGGTAGTCTGTATCTGCTAATAATAAGAACTGAATGAGCTTCGAATAAAACTTTAGCCAACCTACGAACTGAAAGACAACATTTAATAAAGTATAATTGTAATTAAAATATAACAATGTGCAGTACCAGTGAATGACTTATTGTTGTTTACACTCTGAAATTTTCCTTTGTCAGGTGGGACAGTTATGATCTGGAACACAGCACGGCCTAGAAACACAAACACAAGCCAATATGTAAATCCATATGGTAACAGAATACTGCCCGAGTGCTGTACACTTTATCCCACCTGTTCTATAGCAGGCAGGAAGGATGGGTCTCACAGGTCTCTTTCGAACAGCGGCACTGCTTCTGTGTTGACTTTGGACAGTTGAGCTCACAACACTGTGACAGAGGGAAAGTATGTCAAGTGAGATACACACTACTACCAAAACCTGCAACAAAAAACAGCTGCTATAACAACACACACACACACACACACACACACACACACACACACACGTGTCACTTCAATCTGGTCCCATCCATATTTTCAGGTTAACAAAATGTTTTCACCCAACGCTTTTATACAGTTGAAAAAAAAAAATCATAATACTAATTACTAAAAAGAAGGTCAATGTGTGTATGTACAGCAAATTATAATTAGAAACTCAGAAGATTTGTATTTATCACACAAATCGGATGCCCAAGGTATGTACAGTATCTCACAAAAGTGAGTACACCCTCACTTTTTGTACATATTTGATTATATCTTTTCATGTGACAACACTGAAGAAAAGATACTTTGCTACAATGTGAAGTAGTGAGAGTACAGTTTGTATAACAGTGTAAATTTGCTGTCCACTCGAAGTAAAACATCACACAGACATTAATGTCAAAACCGCTGGCAACAAAAGTGAGTACACTCTTAAGTGAAAATGTCCAAATTATGCCCAATTAGCCATTTTCCCTTCCCAGTGTCATGTGACTTGTTAGTGTTACAAGGTCTCAGGTGTGGTTATTTGGTTCAGATGGTGTCAAGCGTGTGTGGCGGTAACCTGGTGAGGAGTACAAAGACAAGTATGTCTTATCTGCAGTCAAGCATGGTGGTGGGAGTGTCATGGTCTGGGGCTGCATGAGTGCTGCCAGCACTGGGGAGCTACATACAGTTCATTAAGGGAACCATGAATGCCAACATGTACTGTGACATACTGAAGCAGAGCATAATCCCCTCCCTTCGGAGACTGGGCAGCAGGGCAGTTTTCCAACCCAACCACAACCACGCCTCTAAGACGGCCACTGCCTTGCTAAAGAAACTTAGGGTAAAGGTGATAGACTGGCCAAGTATGTCTCCAGACCTAAACCTGTAGACCTAATCTGTGGGGCATCCTCAGACGGATGGTGGAGGAGCGCAAGGTCTCTGACATCCAACATCTTCCTGATGTCGTCATGGAGGAGTGGAAGAGGACTCCAATGGCAACCTGTGAAGCTCTGGTGAACTTCACTGCCTTAACCCAAGAGGGTTAAGGCACTGCCTTAACCCAAGAGGGTTAAGGCAGTGCTGGAAAATAATAGTGGCCACACAAAATATTGACACTTTGGGCCCAATTTGGACATTTTCACTTAGGGGTGTACTCACTTTTGTTGCCAGCAGTTTAGACATTAATGGCAGTGTGATGTGTTATTTTGAGGGGACAGCAAATTTACACTGTTATACAAGCTGCACACTTACTACTTTATAATGTAGCAAAGTGTAATTTCTTCAGTGTTGTCACATGAAAAGATACAATCAAATATTTACAAAAAAGTCAGTGTGTACTCACTTTTGTGAAATACTGTAAATACCAATGAGCAAATGGTTCAAACCACAGTTTTAACTCAATCGTCACAGCCCACACAGATGGTCAACATACTACTGGGGTCCATGTAGCAAACAGAACATACTTAATTTTCGACACCAATCTCAGATTGTGCCATTAACACTTCATGGATGCTCACTTCGTTTGTTCTGGCTCCTTGGTACTGCTGCCCTCTGATGGCTTTCCAGCTGGAACTGCATGCTGCTTTCTGGAGCACCGTTGAACTCTGGCTTCTTTTTTGCTCCTAGTGGGGTTTGTTTTACTGCCCTCAGCCTTCCCCTCCTGAGCAGGGGGAGGAGTGGGTTGGCAGCTTTCGTTAGACTTGGTTCCAGCTTTCTGTGGCAACTTCTTGGACGCAGCTTCTTTCTCTTGTGTCTTCTTTGCCTAATATGTAAATGCAGCCAAAGTTAATCGACTTGAACTGAAGGTACAGCTGGAGGCTGAATCATTGTACTACTTCTGGGTGCCCATATAAGAGTGAACATGCCTAACTGTGCAGACATTGCTTGACACTTACAGCAGGTATCCATTTTCCGCCCAAGTGGCTCCCACATTCAGGGCACGTCGGTGGCTTGTGGCGGGTGACATACACAAATGAACATCCAGGCTTTAGACACTTCCCTCGACCTCTCCTGGTGTATGTCTTTACAGACTGCAAAAAAGAGCAAAACATGGAAGCTCATGTCTCCCAACTGATATTACCAACCCCAGTCATCATTACTTGAATCTGATATTCCATATGCTTGCCAATTTCACTACTGCCCTTTATAAGGTGGATGAATAATGTGGTTGCTTACCATTTTATATGAAGGTTTGGCACTTTGTTCTACTCTGGCTCCTACAGAGACCATCATTACTGAGCCCACAGAGCTGACACCCGCCAAAGACTTGGGCTCCAACAGGTTCTGAAGTGAGGGACATATCACCTCTCTGTATTAGCTAAAACACTTTTTTTCTGATTAAAATGAGGTATATAGATTGTTAACTTTTAAGTCCTAATAATCATTATCTAAATGAAGCTCATTCTACTAACTGGTAGAAGGAAATTTAAGTCTCACCTGGGTGGGTATGATAGCAACAATCTGTGTAGTTTCCCCCTGTATCTGCTGCACCATCGCCCCAGCATGACCACTACCAGCAACTCTCGTCTCATTTCCTTTCAGCATGACCCCATTTGCGGTAATGTCAGCAGAGCCCTGTGAGACATAGGCATCTGTGGAGGACGACACAAAGGAGGAAGACGAGGGTGGGATTCCTTGGGGGGACGTGGGATGAGACGCCCGTGCCGTTTCCTCTGCTGTGTCATCAACAACGATGGGGTGTTCGGAAAGTTCCACCTCACCGGCCAGCTCAAGAGGTGTGAACTGGGGTTCTTGGGTGAAAGAGACGGAAGACAGGCCTCCCTCCACTGGAGACTCCAGAGGCTCCACGCTCACCTCTGGTTGAGAGCCTCCCGGCTGGTGATTTGAGGGGCAGCCTTTAGCCAAGAGAAAGTAACTGGCTCTGGGGAGGATTTTGCGGAAGCCTGGCGGATGTTTGGAGGGGCTGAGAGACGACTGACAGAAAAGCATGATCGAGAAGATTGTTCATGGTTATCCATAGAAACATTTTGAGTTATGCTGTATTAGACACCAGTGGGGATAAAGCAGGAAAGCGCTACGTTAACTCTGCTTTAACTCCGTAACTCCGTACACAAAAGCAGTATTAATATTCTGACTATTGACAGCATTAGGAGCACCTTCACCTTTCCATCAGAACAGGCCAGTTTATTCTACATGAGGTAGTTTTGTTCTGAGTATCAGTGAAATTAAAGGCTCCATTGATACTCGGATACACACATTTTATTACATAAAAAAGATGAGGATGTATCTTACTGTGTCTACACCCTCCTTCTCAGACTTGGCCTTCTCCAGATAGTAGGCTTTCTCAGCTACACTGAGCCTTTTCCAGCTCTCACTGATACGTTTGTTGATCTCTGACTGTGGCAGATTAGGAATTTCCTGTTGCATAATCTGGTGAACATCAAAGTAGTATAGTAGGTAGGCAGACCTAAAACAGACAGATGCCACATCATTAATACATCACAATGAAAGAGACATTTTTGATTGTTAGAGGCTCAATCCCTGTTTAAGACAGGGCCTACTCGTGTTATTATATGGTAACAGCTGTATGAAAGTCCTTTTGGCTATGTACATTACCTAGACTTTTTAGGTTTCTCAACACTGTCTTCTTGAGCTTTGCTCTTCCTCTTTTTCGGGGTAGTCACCTCCATGTGTTTGTAGCAGTTCTCCACCTCCTCAGTCACTTTCACAACCTCAAACACCTCCACTTTCTCCATGATTTCCAAATATCTAGGGCCAATGGCAGAGATTAGTTTGGTGTTTTGAACTTTCATAAAAGGTAAAACTTTACTGCAGGGTATTTGTATTAGTTTTATTTAGTTACAGCTAATTAAGTTAGTTAGGTTTAACGGGTGAGAAAATTAGAAAATTAAGTGTATATTGCATACTGTGCTTTTCACCCCCTCAGCTGCTGAGAGCCAAACGCAGACATTTGTCTAATAAAAGAAACAGAATATAGAGCAGTGTGATATGGGCTGGTAACGTTAGTTCATGCAGAGAGAATATAGCAATACAGTCTGTGTTAGTCAAGATAAAATATCATGTAAACTTGTCATGCTTAGGGAGACTAATACAATGCTAACATGATAAAAACATTAACGTTAGTCCTTCCCTGCTTTAACAGTAGGTTTAATGGCGTGTGTTTATACTGCCTGAACAGTCCGAGAGTTATCCAATGAAATGCCTTCTTATTGAAGCCTTACCTACGATGGCCCGAGGCTCTACAAACTGCTCTGAACAACCTTTACGTCGCCGAAAAAGTCAAGCATTCTGCCAACGGCAAGTAATGCTGAGATTTGCCTATACTTCATATTAAATCCATTATTTGCGATGCATAAATGTCTGTAAAATAGCTTCGTTTCTCGTCGACTTGTAAAAAAACATGGCGGTTTGTTGCTATGGTCTTAAACCAATCAAATGTCGGAATAGACAAACACGGGCCAATCACGGAAGACGTTTTTGACACGTGGAAGTAACGCGTGCGTCCCACAGACAGTGCAGACTGTGGCCACAAGCAGGCGCAGTTTACACAGTTTGGTGACCCCAGAAGTGCTACATAAGTGGGATCAGTGGTTCCTTCACCCCCAACCGGCGAGGCAGATGGCCGCCCACCCTGAGCCATGGTTCTGCTCGAGGTTTCTGCCTCTTAAAAGGAAGTTTTTTCCTTGCCTCTGTCGCCTAGTGTTGCTCTTGGTGGGGATTGTTGGGCTTCTGTAAATAACATCATAGAGAACAGTCTAGACCTGCTCTTTTATGAAAAGCGCTGTGAGATAACTGTTGTGATTTGGCGCTATATAAATAAAATTGAATTGAATTGGTTATGTGGCATCAAACCATGTCCATAAAAATACTAAATAATTGAATGCTGCTCAATCCTTTTTAACTTTTTATTGAATACAGATGCACATTAGAGAGAACAAAATGTCTTGGCAGAGTGGGGAAAACGGCACAGTGCAGAGGAAACAGTAAGAAAGACAAAAGCAAGTTAAACATGATATACCAATGACAAATAAGGCAACAGAACATAAGTAGGAAGACATTAATTTACAGTCAACAGCTTTCTTCTTAAACCTACTGCTCACATACAGAAATAAGGCCTTTGTCCGTAAATTTACATATAAAAAGCAAGCAGATATAATTATAACATTGCTCAGGCATGCTTGTTTTCTATTTTCCCCTATAATACAGTGGTAACTAAAACATTAAATAAAAATCAGGCATAAACAGTATTCAAATTCGAAACAACGTGCCACAGCCTCAGTAACAATGACAAAAAAGATGAGACAGCAACAGCTTCAGGAAAGTGCACAGCAGTATGAACACAATACATTTCTATAATATAAATTGTTGTGTAGGCTAAGCTTATGGGACATCTACTATGTATTATTGGCAATGGGGTTTTGAGGCAACAGGCAAACCTTCTGCCACAGTGTATTAAAAAGGGGGTGTCATGTGGAGAAGAATTTCCTTCTGAAATAAGGATTTCAAAATGAGATATCACAATGACTGTCAACAGGGAAAAATAATAGCTTCCTTAAAAGGCTGACTCTCTTGAAGAATTCTGCTCAAAGTTTTTCTTGATATATTAGAACTGCGGCTGAAACACTGAACCAAACCGTCTCTGACTCTACTTCTACTGAGAAAGACTTTATTAACTGGTGAAGCCCTCGTTGCTGTCTTACAGTAAAGGTGAATGAGTACGCAAAGGTAAATAATACACTGTTACATTACAGCAATAGGCTAACGGTAGCAAAACAAGTACCCTCTGGGTTATATGTCTCGGTTTCCATGAGCTGTCTCCATTTATAACGTGTTTTTAACTACCACCAGCGCGCCGCATAGTTCCTGTAAGACAAAATTGAGGATCAAGCACCCGGCGCCTAGGCCCAGACCAAACAAATCGAGCTGGAGAAAAAAAAGTGTCTCAGGCTTTTGAGCCGAACACTGATCCCACCACTTAGCAAAAATGGCGAATGACAAGGTGAGTGGCTCGCTGTGCTCTGGCTATTAAATGCATTCATTTCATGTGTTTCGTCAGATGCCATCAGCTGCTACAGGAGGTTGAAAAAAATGTTTATCAGAAGCAGTTGGTTGTAAAATGAAGTTACCGGGGCGACGATCCCTTTTAATTTAAGATAATCGATTCTTCAGCTGGCTAAGTTATGTTGCTGTTAAGTTAACTTAACTAACCAGCAAAGTTGAAAAACCAGCGGGTTTTTTTTGCTAGAGAAGCACTCCGCGGGGAAAGTCTGTCAGTAACTGTACCTTTAGGATATGTTGTACAGCAACGATAGCTATCCTCAACTACATTAACGTTGGACATGTCACAGTGTTTCCTAATACAAATGTGATACTTTTCTTTCATTTTAGGATCCTCTGAAACAGTTGAAAGATCTGACGCAGCTCAAAAACCAGTTAGAGGAAATCCAGAGGCGAGTAGAGAGCGAGATTTCTGTGGGAATCCCTCAGGTAAGCAGTTATAGGTGCTCCTCGCAACTGAGCACAGGAGGAGAATAAGTTGTTGAAAGCGTATTCCTCTCGTCTTCAAATATTCGATGGTGAACGTTTCATGGCAATAATATGAACGGAGAAACATTTGCCCTTCATTCACCTTGTGTATTATTGAAGTTAGAATGCATTTGTCCACACTAAAGGTGACTCATATATATACTAAGAATCTATCTCAGTATATGCTCATTTAGATATCTTTGACTTTTTGTTTAGTTTTGTCTTAGGATTGCCTTAAATACCTTTTAACTCTTATTATTTTGTGTTGTATGCTGATACAGTAATATATTTTATCATGATAAATTTAGACTTTAAAGCTGTTCAGTTGTATTTACCCATCTGTATGTCCTTTTTCTGTGCTGGGACCCTGCTGAATATCCTGCTGTTATCTTGTAGGGAGGCTCAGTGTTGGGATCTCCATTTCTGAAGGGCTTTCTGGCCGGCTATATGGTGGCCAAGCTCCGCTCCTCTGCCATTGCAGGAGTGCTACTGGGAACAATCACTGGCATGTACGTGGCACAGAGCTATCAAGTGCCCAACATTGAAAGGACCGTGAGAGACTATCTGAACAACATGAAAAAGGGACCAAAGTAATTTGGGCTGGTGCTGGTCCTGGCATTGACATAACACGCACAAGAGGAAGAAATACTGCTGCAGCTGCTGGCTTGTCAGTGGCTCACAACAGATCAGCCTTCAAGTGTTCTGTGTAGACTGGACTATGCATATTATGATGTAACTGGAATTTCACTGGGGACTCAAAGACTTACTTTTATTTCCATTTTGTTTCAGGTTTGGTTAAATAATACTGTTTAATTTCCACTTGTATCAAGATGTAAGACCTTGTACCTACAAGGTTTTAATGTTTGGCCATCAGAATTCTTACTTGTCCCATTAGATTTTGAATCGCTTATGTGTAAAACATGCAGTAATTCCTGCAAATGTTTCCTACAGATTTAAATGTTCAGCTTATACCATATTATAGAGAGTTATACATAGAGTAGTGCATCTAAGTATTTTATAATTGAAAGTGTTGACATTTATAGCTGTTTAATTTAAAAATTATTATTCAGAATTGCTAGAAATCAAGTGTTTCATTTGCATCATTGAGGATGATTTTGATCCCGAATGTGGGACCCAGTTCCCCAGTGAGGATTAAGAGACAGTGGGTGAAAAGGATTCAGTGGGGTGTCCTCTTTGGGCTGATGGTCCTCATCTATGGCTCTCATGCACCACTCATCACTCTCACCAAGGTAGATGGTCAAGTCCCCTTCAACGCCTCCTCGTGTGTTGTCATGATTGAGTTAGCAAAACTCCTGATTTCCCTCGCAACTCTTGTTCTAACCGGGGGTACATCCGCCTTACATGCTCCTCCGCCTCTAGTCCTTGTGGCCCCCTATGCAGTCCCTGCCATACTCTACGCCCTGAACAACAACCTGGTAGTTCTCATGCAGGCCTACATGGATCCAAGCTCCTACCAGGTGCTTTCTAACCTGAAAATTGCCTCCACTGCCCTGCTGTACTCCCTCTGCTTGGGCAAGAGGCTCCGTCCTGCTCAGTGGTTAGGCGTGGGGCTCCTAATGGGCGCAGGCGTGTGCCACAGCTACAGCAGCCTGGATCTAGGGGACCCCGAGAGGTCTGAAGCCGAGGATGAACCCAGGCTTCACATCACAGCTTGGGGGCTTTTCCTTGTTCTGGTGTACTGCTGTATTTCAGGGCTGGCAGCAGTTTACACAGAGAGGGTGCTGAAGAGCCAGAAGCTGCCCCTCAGCTTGCAGAATCTCTACCTCTATGTATTTGGCGTGGCCATCAATGGGTTCTCCTCCTTCTCCTCTGTAGCAAGTGAAAAGAGCTTTCTGGAGGGATACTCAGGGGTGGTTTGGGCCATTATAGCGGGGCAGGCAGCTAACGGACTCCTGATGTCTGTGGTGCTCAAGCACGGAAGCGGGATCACCAGACTGTTTGTCATTTCCTGCTCCATTCTGGTTAATGCTCTGTTTTCTTGGGCCATCTTAGGGCTGCAGCTCACCCCTTTCTTCCTCCTCCCTGTTTCTATGATTGGACTGGCAGCTTACCTTTATTACAGATAGTAAAGTCTCCACTAAATGAACCACAAGGCACATTGAACCAAAAAACAATTAAGTACAGTCTACCTTTAGCTCCTGTTTCCTACTTTTTGAGCTTCAGATGTGATTTGTTTTCTGCCTTTTAATCCATCTGCCTTCTGACTTTGACATTCAGAATCCAGCACGTCAGCAGATGGTTAATTTGACAATTGACATCATTTTTACAATTGACTTTCATTTTAATGTCTGTTACACAATTGCGAGTACATTTAAATAATAATGCGTGTCCAGATTATTGTATCTTCAGTGAAAGATGAAGAGTGCTGCTATCTTGTTGATTTTGTTTTGTATTGCATTCTCTGCCAAGACAAATGTTCAACTATAATATCAAAGTGTTACAGTGTGTTAATGATAACCAATAAATTGTGGAAAACTGTTTTATTTCTCATGATTTACATTAAGCACACTGATTCAAACAGTGGTTTGCCCCCTTCCTGATTTCTTAGTTTTTTGCACATTTGTCGCACTGAAATGTGTCAGATTATCAAACAACTTTTAATATTAGACAAACATAACCTCAATACATACAAGATGCAGTTTTTAAAAGATTGTTTCATTTAATAGGGGAAAAAGCTATCCAAACCTAACTGGCCCTATGTGAAAAAGTAATGGCCCCCCTTGTTAAATCATGTGATTAACCAGATTTTTTGGAAAGTTGAGTTCAATTTCACTAGCCACACCCAGGCCTACTTATTGCCAAACCTATTGTATCAATAAATCACCTAAATATAACCGTTCTGATTAAGTGAAGTAGGCAAAAATATCTCAAAAAGCAACACATCATCCCACAAACTAAAGAAATTCAAGAACAAATGAGAAACAAAGTCGTTGACATCTATCAGTCTAGGAAGGGTTACAAAGCCATTTCTAAGGCTTTGAGACTCCAGCTAACCATGGTGAGAGCCATGATCCACAAATGGAGAAAACATCTAAAGAACTGCAGGCCTTACTTGCCTCAGTTAAGGTCAGAGTCCATGATTCAACAATAAGAAAGACACTGGGCAAAAATGTTCTGCATGGCAGAATTCCAAGACGAAAACCACTGCTGACCAAAAGGAACACAAAGGTTTGTCTAACGTTTGCCAAAAAACATCTTAATGATCCCCAAGACTTTTAGGAAAATATTTTGTGGACTGACGAGACAAAAGTTGAACTTTTTGGAAGGGGTGCGTCACGTTAAATCTGGCGTAAAACCAACACAGCATAAAATAAAAAGTATCATACTAACAGTCAAACATGGTGGTGGTAGTGTGATGGTCTGGGGCCGCTTTGCTGCTTCATGACCATGGACGACTTGCCGTAATTGATGGAATAATGAATTCTGCTGTCTACCAGAAAATCCTGAAGGAGAATGTCCAGCCATCAGTTCATGACCTCAAGTTCAAGTGCACGGTTATGCAGCAGGACAGTTATCTGAAACGCAAGCAAGTCCACATCTGAATGGCTCAGAAAAAACAAAATTAAGCTTTTAGAGTGGCCTAGTCGAAGTCCTGACTTAAATCCAACTGAGATGCTGTGGCATGACCTTAAACAGGCTGTTCATGCTCGAAAACCAACCAGTGTGGCTGAATTAATACAATTCTACAAAGAAGAGTGGGCCAAAATTCCTCCATAGTGCTGTGAAAGACTCATTGCCAATTATCGCAAACTTTTGATTGCAGTTGTTGCTGCCAAGGGTGGCACAACCAGTTATTAGGTTTAGGGGGCAATCCCTTTTTCACATAGGGCCAGGTAGGTTTGGATAGTTTTTTCCCCCTTATTAAATAAAATCACCTTTAAAAACTGCATTTTGTATTTACTCGGGTTAAGTTTGTCTAATATTAAAAGTTGTTTGATGATCTGAAACAATTCAGTGTGACAAATGTGCAAAAAACTAAGAAATCAGGAAGGGGGCAAACACTCACACCACTGTATATTCATTGTTTCTGGGTTAACATTTCAGCCTTAGGATCACCTCGCACAGCTAGAGTATCCTTTAACTCTCCCAGTGCTGCAAAAGAAAATGAAGAACTTTTAAATGCTGTTGGGAAGAGCACATTTTACTTCATGCGGTTAGGATTAGGTAAATTCTATCTGTAATATAACAGCCAGTCTGGTAGAGGTTAAAGAACACACTGACCTTTACGGAGTTGTTTGTTGTCAGCCTGCAGCTGCTGGTTCTGGGCTGACAGGTAGACGGCATCCTGCACAGCCTCCAGCAGCACGCTTCTGTATCTGCCCTCTGACATCTTCCGCTGCTCCTCGCTTACCTGACGAAACACTCGGAACACCTGGAGAGCAGTAAAACAGATAACACAGAAAACAAACTGATGGTTAAACAGTAAAATGTCTTGTTTGATTTTATGTTTGTGTGCTGCTATTATTTTTTTTGCAGGCATCTGTTAAAAATACTTATTTTCCCTGATCTTTTGTAGAATCCTGCTATGTGTCCCCGATATCCAGTGTTAATCTGCAAAATCCTGTTAATTCAGGATTTTTTTTGTTGCATTTGTTGTTTTTACATTTTTAGATTTCATTTTTGGGAAAGAAAAAGGTTAAAGTGTGATTCTTAAGTGCTGGCTGCAGTGCCACCACCCGGTTTTACAAAATATGGACCCAAAATGCCCTCCCTCAAGCAGAGAATCCGCCAATAGCAGGCCCCCAGGGGTGACGTGTCAGTGAGCAATTACACACATGCACACATTGTCATAATTAATACTCATCGTCATTGTATCCAACAATACATGCTTCAATAATCGATTAATATATGCTATATATTATACGAATATTACAATTACATAATGTTGTATGTATGTAATACAAGACACATTGTATATTTTGTAATTGATATACATGTTATACAATTAATGTGAACCTGAGGAATAATCATGCTAATGTATCATGCGCATCTTGTATATTTTATCAACTTATTATCATGCATTTCTAAAACATGGAAAGTATGTAGCTGCTACCTCTGCTGATCACTCCTAATTGACAAAATTATATTCAGGTGTTTTGAAAAGCACAGATAACTAAAAGAGAGAAGTAAAAGTAGTAGCAAACTAATTAAATAAATTCTCTCACTGATCCAACAGTCCCCCACCTGCAGGCTCTCTTCTCTTAGACAATGCAGCTCTGTTTGGTGTCTGTAATACTGATCCTGCAGGTCTCTCTCAGCCTGCTGGGCCTCAGCGCGCAGGGCCTCTATCTGCAGCACAAGGACCTGCCGCTCTCTGGTCAGCACCAGCAGCTCTCTCTGGGAGCCCTCTGTCTAACGGTTGAATGGATTAAGGCATAAAAAAATGAGAGGAAATAACAGAATGAAGTTGCAAATGCAGGGATTTCCACAACCCACCATAAATCCATTGCATTAATTTAAACTGACTCAGCATCCTCAGCTAAGATAGATCACAAACTGAATAATGTTAAACAGCAGCGTATCTCATTAACTCACTGGTAGCGGTTCCAGTGCCAAGTCCCTCTCCATCTTCTCCACCTCCTCCTGAATTAATTTCCCGTGGTCGTCCTTAAGTTGCCTCCTCCGCTCCTGTGCTTTGCTGTATTCCAACTGAGACTGAGCATTAAATTGGCATAATAAATGTCTTAGTGTGACTTGCCCACTCTCACACACATAAAGCATTTTTATATGTTTAGTAGGGTATTCACAAAGCCTTGTAAACAGGTTATCCAATCATACGTTGGAGTGTACAATATTACATTTAAAATGACGGGAGTTAGATGGCATGCATTACTTCCTGACAGAGGTCAGATTTCTCTGTAGCAGCCCCGTTCTTCAGTGTCTCCTCTCTGAGCCTCCCTCAGCTGCTGGATTCTTGCTACTCTTTCATGGACTTTCTCAACTTTCCCTTTCCCCTCTGTGGATATGAGAAACACAAACAATGTGACTGATGTTGCTATGTATAAAAGTTTCATATCGCATGAAATTACCTCTGATGTGTTCCTCCATTTCTTGTTTCAGCTGCTCTTGTAAATATTTCATCGTGTCTGTGCTCTCTCTATGACCACTGCTGCGCCAATTGCTATTTGGTGTCCGACAACTCTGCCAAATCAATGCAGAACACGGTTGTGATTTCATTATGTTGGGGACACACATTCTGGCCAACTTGTGTGGCAAAGTAAACAATTTAGAAACCTGCGTTTTGTCTTTTATCTTCTTTGACTCTTCCCTCCTCTTCTCCCATGACTGATTTTTCACAGTCTGTTGGAGAGACCACAGAATGTATGTCACAACGGCTGAATAATTTAATTATAGGCTTAATCTAATGAATCTAATGAATCTACCTGCAGGTTTTGAGTCAGCTCTGCCAGCCTGTAGGTGTTATGAGTTTCACTTTCTCCCAGTGACATCATCACGGTTCTTAGATGCATGATGTCATCTCTGATCTCTTGCTCGGTTGCCCTTGGACACCAGCGGTTGACAGTGGCCTTAGTTATCATACTTCTTGCTTTCTGGGCCAGAGCTAAAGCAGAGGGGGTTTCGTCATCTAGGAAACCTGATGGATCAAGCGAGTCATTACTATGCTCAAAGTATTATGGTTAATTTACTGTGCCTGGGCCCAGAGGACCACTTGCTTACCTTGAGGGTGGATGCAGTAGATGAGGACTGTCTTACTGTTTCCTCTTAAGGCGTCATTTAGGAGGAAAGGGAGGAGCTTGTCGCTTGTTGTGGCTTCACATTGGGTTTGGTCCACAGCCTTCAGCAGTGGGCTGACTCTGGAGAGCATTCATCTATTACCTTTTATTAACACCACATGCTAATTGTATATAGTGTGTGCTGTATACCAGGGGTTTTCAAAGTGTGAGGTGGGCCTCCCCTGGTGGGAGTTTCAGGGGAGGCTCAGTGAATGGAAGTGAAACAATATTACATTACTCAAAGCATTAGTTATCAAAAGGAGATCACATAGAACAGCCTACATGTGTGAGAGTTCAGAGATAGCCCCCCCCCCTCAGTGTCAGAAACTAATAAATGCCTCAGAAGTTATGTAAAACAACAATATCAGACTATTTTGGCTCAAATGTTGGGTGTCTATGGGATCAAATAACATAATCATGATCCCGTGGGCATCCAGGAATTGTGCAAACTTACCAAGTAAACTAAAGATTTTGGGGGGGGGGGGTCTCAGTCTTTGAAAATCCCTGCTATATACTAATCTTAAAGGCTCAGTGTGTAGGTTTTTTGGTATCAACACGCTCTGTCAGCTTGCTAAATAAAATGTGTAGTCCTCCATTTGTCTAAATTTCACGTCTCTTCTTGCTTCTAACAAACCAGACGACGACTACTACTACTACTTCTTCTTCGTATGTATACAATGTAGTGATGAAACACGCTCTGTAAGCTGTTTTTTTGTTCGTGCTACTGTAGAAATAGGCCACACTACATGGCAACTTCCACATAAGGGGACCCACAGTTATGTAGATAGAAATGGCTCATCCTAAGGCAATAAAAACGGTTCATTATGTAAGGTCTTTATACACCACTGAAAACATAGTTATGCATATCATATTGCATTTCTGTCAATAGATCCTCTTAAAAATTACACACTGGTCCTAGTGTACAGTTTTTTGCCAGTAGTGTATGAGAAATCGACATTTTTTACTCATTCAACCAAACAGGAAACGTTGCAATATGTTGCCACTGCAAATTAAACACTCTGAAACGTTTTTTTCCCCAAAACTTCCCTAGTTATTTTTCTGTTTTCTGAGGTGTCACTGGAGCTGTTTCCTCACCACCCACATACACCTATTATGCTGAAAGGCTCATTAAAGTGTAAAACGGGACTAAAATTAAGTCTTCCAATGGCAGAAGATCTTGCAAGACTTTGAACATAACTTTGGTTACACAGGAAGCAAATGACGTTAACTTCGCTGTTGATTTGAATTGAATGGTGTTATAACATTAACATAACATATAACATAAAGAGAGGTGTTCTGTTCAAAAGGAGGCTGTATGTTATAACTGAGGCTTTGGTACAGTTTAAAAGTATTGGCCTTTTTTTCTAGCACCAATAATTCCCCCACTCTTAAAAATCAAGTCTGCAGATGTAAATGTTAATTTTACCTTTAATAAGAAATGCCTTATTACAAAGTGAAGCCTAATTAGGAAGACCTACATGATCTCTTTACTGGTGTGAGCTAAATAAATGACATTGGTACCAATCCAGATTATGAGGTTATGTGACTGACGTGTGACTACAGGCAAAATGGTGCTATGACACTATTTTTGAGTTCTTCTGGGCCATGTTATAGATGGCTCACTGCATATGAGGATGTGACTGACCCTCTGAGGTCAGTCCTGCTGGCTCCTCCTGTCAGGCTGAACAGCTGCAGTCTGCTGCGGCACACCTCCCCCTCCTCCTCCTCCTCATCTGGATGAAGTTTCCACTCAACAGCCACTGAGAACAGGGAACTACATCTGAGGGAAGCACACAAAATGAACATATAGAGACAATAACAGCATTCATTCAAAAAGGGCAAGAAAGGGCAACTTGAATGTCGCAGTGCACAACAACCCGATGAGCTAAATCTGACAACCCAATCACTTGTGCGACAGTGAGACACTTCTTGCGATCATCTGTTGTAATTTAATCCATTCAGTGTAATTAAGTTAATGGATTACATGGCCAGAGTTTATTTGACCCCTGCTTTATTTGACCTACCTGCTGGAAAGGGAGCCTGCATTTGCCTTCATAGTCTCCCTGCATGTTTCATACAGAGTAAAGGCTTCTTCTGCTGAACACACACACACCTCGCCTAAACCTCCTACAAGACTGAGAAAAAAGACAAAAACAAATCATTTGATAATCTATTTCAATGTGTGTCTGTTGTTTAGGTATCTTGATATATCATGATCATCTGGACTCACTTTCCAAGGACAGGGTGTGTCACAAGTCTTAAAGTCTGTCTACTGGGGCTCAGGAGATCCACAGCACTGCCATCTGGATGAAACTGACATTGATAACATCAGAAGCTATCCTGCACTGCATTGTGTCTAATATGATTTGTGGTTATGCTATTTTAGAAAGACAAACCTGAAGGAACGATAGAGAGATGAACAACTCCTCCTTCACTGGTAAAATACGGCTCAAAAGATTTGCCAAGACCTAACACAGAGTCAAAGAGTGAGATTAATTGTGAGAAAACATAAAATCTGCCAACATTAAGTGTAGTTTTGTTTTGGGCTCCACCTGTTTGGTGATACTGTAGTCTATCTTCTCTTTGGAGGCTCCACATATCAGCAGCGCTCCATTATAACCACTGGATATGACCTCAGTGAGAGGCTGCAGGAGCTCAGGGTGGAAACTCTGCACATTTATATTCAGACTTTTAGTCTCCACACAGTGTTTGGTGATGAAAAGCTGTAAAGAAGCTTAGTGGACAGTGTGAACAGTCATATTGGTATAAATCAGAGGTCAGAAGCTAGTTTTTACCTGTATGTTGTCAAGAGTCACAACTTGGTCAAAGGAGAAAGACTTTGCTTCCTGATTGGAAATCACATTGTGATGGTGAGAGCGTTTAGAAAGCATATTGCTGAATGTTGATTGATGCAAATCATGTAACCATGCAAATGTTTTTACCTCGTCCTTTTCTGATTTGTAGTCCACACCACGTCCTTCTTCACCAATGACTACACAGTCGTTGCCCTCTGTGCATTAAAAACAACATCTAAACACAAATCCCCAGCGGCAGCTTCGCAAATTTACAGATGTAGAATTTTTGTCCTAGTTTTACCTGTAGTAAGTACAACTCCCACTCTTACTGTTTCAGCTCCCTCACACAAGAGAAAAATGGAAATTGGTTAAAAATTTTTTATCAAATCAAACAAGCCATTCTCAATTCCCCTAAATAATTTTTTCCCACCGCCTTTGCACGCTAATGTGATTGTAAAAAGAAAGTACTTACAGGTGTGTTCATGGTTGCAGTGGCCAGGCCATGTGTATGTGTACCACTGCCACTGAGTCACCTGGATTTCATTACACCACGCTGAAATATTCATGAGCCAGAATCTACTTTCACTGGTCCAGGGTGCAATTACCAAGACGGAAAGAGAGGTCACAACTGTACATTAAAAAAAATTTGAAAACTTTCCTTCAAACATATGTGATAAAAAAATAACATTACAAAAAAAGTATGAATTTCTCAGATGTATTTGATCATTCAAGTTTAAATCATATAGATATCCACAGATACTGCAATATTAATGGTGGTGAGATAAAAAAAAGAATGTGACACTGTGACAGAAACAAATTTATTCTATATTTTCCATTTTATTACACGCAATGGAACCAACTTCTAATAAGACACCCTTTAAAATGGGGTTAAAAATTGTGACTAATAATGATTAAAGGTTATTTATAAATTAAAGAGCAAATTGTGGGTTGCTAGGTTGTGAAAATCGCTTTGCTTGGTGCTCTTCATAAGCTGTCAACAAATTAAGTTTGGTCCTGATCCTCTGCAGCCTTCTGGGGAGGCAAGTGGGTATACAATCCAATCAGTAAAAAGGATTTTTCACATTCTGGCAACCCAGAAGTTGTTCTTATTAATGGTTAATAACTGATATGCAAGTTTTAGTAAATCATTTATTAACCAATAATAAAGCCATTAGTTAAACCCTATGTAAAGGGTGTCTTATTGGAAAGTGGTGCCTAAACAGGGACACTAAATGCTGCAAACAGGTGTGAGAATAAACCTACAAAAAGAGTCAAACAGAGAGGAGGGCCGTTGTGTGGCAACCCACTGGTCATCTTCACACGTTTCAAGAGACAAGCTCATTATCTGAGCCCCCTGCTGGGCCACTGGTGTGGCACACAGCAGCTCTTCAGGGTCCTCCACAGACACGTGGTCTTGGCTCTTCAGAAAGAGGATAGTCTCTTTTAGGGCACAGTCACACCGATACGGGTTCCTCCCTACATGGAGAATATAAAGCTGCTCTGTTGTACTCAAACTGACTCCTGTCTCATTTATCAAGACGGTAAGCTGGTTACTGTCCACCTTTAGCTTCTGCAGCTGAAACAGGTTATCCAGAGAGGGGAGACGTACGAGGCGGTTATTAGACAAATACAGCCTTTTCAGGGTCCGTGGTGGGTTTGTGAATACCACCAGAGAATTATAACTTAGATCCAGCTCTTCCAGAGATGTAGAGTAACGAGATTACCTCCGTGATCCCTGAGTGGGAAAGATTGAGCATCCTGAGCGGCGTTGCCTGGAGGCAGGGTGGATAGCAGAAGATGGAGAAATTGTTCCCGCTGACATCAAGTTGGGTGAGCACAGGTGCGAGACACAGGGTGCGCAGAGAGACTGGAGGGAGGTGAGGTTGCTGTGTCTCAGAAGGAGAGATGTCAGGTAGTTGAAAGAAAGAGAGGAGCAATGTGAGATATTCTGCAGGCTTGGATAAGACATGGGGTTCTCGGACAGATCCAAATGAGCCAGGTTTACTGCTGTTTGAGCCCAGATGCAGTCAATCTCAACCAGGCCAGACCGAACAAGACCGAGAGATTTTAGGGAGCTTAACAGCCAATGGTAGAACGCATGGAAGGAGGGATGGAGGAGAGAGGGGTCCACTGTTGTGTTGTCTAATTGAAGGGCTTTTATTTGAAATACTTCAATACTTCACTGTGGATGTTGTAAAAGCAGCACATCTTTAAGATCCATGTTAACTGTGTTCAGTTGTGTCTGGGTCACTTCACTGAGTAACAAAAAGTGGTGACATTGTTGAAAATGACTCTATTTTTCTGGATTAACTGAAAAGCAAAATTTGGATAGTTGTTAGCCATCTCACATCCGTCCAGATTGCCATCTCTCAGCTCCAGCTCCAAAGCCTGGACACAAATGATACTTTCTGGGTTGCGGATATCCATGACGTTACACACACAACGGGTCCTATCCTCGCTTAAAGTGCAAAGAGAATTGGTCACTCCTGAAGTGACAGTGAGTCCCAAAGCAGGAGAGGAATCAGTCTTTGATTAAGAGTCATGGTGCAGGCAGAAGTAAAAAAAAAATTTTAATTAAATTTTTTTTACATTTTTAAATGTAAGGCTTTGAATAAAGTCAAACCTATTTCTGGTAACAGAGATCTTAAAATGCCTTCTGGAATCTAAAGAAACTCTGCTTTTAGACAGTATTTTAACAGGGATTTCTGACATTGTTTGAGAACAAACCAAAACGGAACATGTTTATTGTATTTGATCAGATTTGCTTTTCTAAATATGGTTTGTTTTGTCAAGCAGTGTTAAAAGCTGATAAAAGTGTCCACTTATCCCATATGAAGTTGTCCGATCTCCAAAAATCTATAGCAACAACTGCTCCTCAAAATGCTTCAAAAGAACATGAATTTAATAATGTATGTCTTTAAGTCAAGCACTTACCCTCTAGTCAGTTTAGCTGTAGATGTTCGTTTTTATAACTGTTTACTCTATGTTCAGTGTCTTTATTTTCAAATGACGTCTGAATTACTGCTACAGATGTTCTCACTTCCCCTCCTTGCCTTCACTTCATGTCTAAAAAATACATACAGACATACTACACTACCTCAAAGCACAAATCACCCCAAATTATCTTACTATTCTGATCTTTGCATGTCATCACCACCATGGGGAGACAGGGA
>NW_024041096.1:0-25328 GCF_014851395.1 Micropterus salmoides
TATATCTGTATTTGCTTCCGCCTACTCTTGTTGAACTCTTGGCTGCCACATGTGTCACTGTCTAATGTGGATGTACTCTTATCAAAAATCACTTACGAATCACCCAACGTTCCAATACAATCAGACATAGTGCAGATGAAGGAATCTGCTGACACTGGCCACCATTTCCCATTTGACCACTGGCATTTTCGAGGATCTCCCAGGCTTCTTCTTCTGATGCTGCTCGATTAATTTCAGTCACAATCCACACAGTAGAACAACTTCCAACAACCTGGAGAGACATAATCACAAGTTAATTATGATAATGAAATAATAATCAGTGCTTTGTAATAATATAACTAATCTTTAAATAACATCATAGAGTACGGTCTAGACCTGCTCTTTTATGAAAAGCGCTGTGAGATAACTGTTGTTGTGATTTGGCGCTATATAAATGAAATTGAATTGAACTGAATTGAAGTTACCGTTTCTGGTAATACACAATAAACAGCAGTGCATGCAAAAAAAATTACCTCTTTCCACATTTTATTTCTGCTCTTGTTACGGTCCCCATTTCCAGGAAGGTCCACAAGTGTGACATGCTGGAGAAGATCTTTCCCAGGCACCCTGATAGTCACACACTTCACTAGTGGCCAATACAATCTCTTACTTCATTCCTTCCTACATCTTCAGAGTCACTTCTTGTGTATTTGGCACATTTTGCAGACAGCTCTTTAGCCTGCAATAAATAATAAAATTAAACAACATAAGGCAATTTTATGTTTCCATCCACCTATTATCTATAACCACTGATCAGGGTCGCAGGGGGGCTGGAACCGATCCCTGCTGACATTTGGCGAGAGGCAGTGTACACCCTGGACAGGTCGGCAGTGTATCACAGGGTTGATGCAGAGAGAAACAACCATTCACACTAAACAGTCACCAAACCTAACCTGCATGTTTACGTACTGTAGGAGGAATCTGGAGCAGGAAACCAACACAGATATGGGGAGAACATGCAAACTCCATACAGAAAGGCATTCACCCTGCTTTACAAAATACATAAAATGTGGGTGGGCCGACAAACCTTTGTAACGTAAATTATTTATTTATTTTAACAAACTCATACTGGGGATGCTGGGGACATGTACCTATCACTTTTTAAAAGCATTCGTGTGCTTTGAGATTCTATTATGTTTTTACATACATTACACATTCTGAATTGTCACCTGCCACTTACTTCTCTTTATATAAATACAGACATTTCCACCATAAATTGGTGCAGAAAATGTCTCCAGAATGCAGGAAATGCAGGAAGTGTTTAATGCTCAAAATCTTCTGGGGGAGAAACCCCCAGACCCCACAATATTATAAATAGTAGCCCTATTATAATATATTCTTGCATTATTCTCACGACCCCAATCTTGTGCTATGTTACAATTTATTTATTTATTTTTTACCTGTCCTGCCCAGCAACCTGGTATAGAGTATAATGAGCTCGATACCATATTGTGCCAGACAGATTTTACTTTAACAAGAGAGTATTAATATACTCTTTCGTCTGTTTTATTATTTATTTAATTATGTATTGATTTGTCACCGGGCGAACATGGGAGCAGATGGGGATGGGGGCCATAAACATTGCACAAACAGACAGCACAGACAACACCTGCAAGAGAACAGGGATGGGGGGTGGGGACAACAGGAAATAGAGGGTCACACCAATTGCAGAAAGCAACAAAACCTGCAAGAGAACGGGGAGGGGGGCTTGAGTTAGAGAAAAAACAACAACAAACAAACACACACAAACACAAAAAAAAAGACAACCAGCTGAACAGTAGCAATAAACAGCTGACATAGGAAGGCAACTAAGAGAGAAATGAAAACAAGAAACAGTCAACACAATAAATAAAACACAGCACAGCCATGAGAGCTGGAATAATAACAATTAATTTAAATAAGTAACTGAAAGAAAAGCATCAAGAATAATTCTACCAGGGACAACCTAAATTTGTTTGTGTCTATGTGTGAAAGAGAATGTAGATGTTAGTGAGAGTGGGATGCCACAACCGTGCAGCACTGACCCCAGCAACAGTCAAGCAAGAACCCCAGTAGCCAATAGGAGTTGGAGAAATAAATAAATAAAAGAAATTAAAACATTTTTTTTTTTTTTGATTCAACAACTGAGGCTTTATTTGTCCTCTCTGTGTAGTCACTCCAGGCATGATGGGAAAGAGTATTTGGAGTGAACATGTATCAGGCTCTGGTGAGTACAGTGTGTAGAAATTTATGAAACTTTATTCATATGTTTATTAAAGGATGAGGCTAGTGCTATTCTGCATGTTTCTTATTGTCAACAAATCCTGTGGAAAGACCAAAACCAACAATTTGCTAGTCTTTCTCTCAATACTCTCTGACTTCCCAACCTTTCTGTGATCCTCAGCCTTGAGCCCATTTGTTGCTAATGCAGTCACAGATCTAAAAAAAGGATTCCCAAGTACATTGTTTCCATTTCTTAAAAAGGCTAAGTAATTTCCTATAGCAGCTGGTTATTGTAGTTTTTACCAAACATTACACAAACAAGAACAAATGGTGTATTTGTTAGGGGCTATTTTACACTGCGGATTAATACACATTTGGTGCACATTTGGAGTATTTTAAAGCAGCCGGATCGTGTGTGTGACATTAAGTCAAAGTGCCCGTGTTTGTTATAATGAAGAAACATGCCTTCCAGTGCAACAGTGTGACTCTTTGTTTTTAACAGTTTTATCAGTGAAGTCAAGTGGCACAGAGGATATATATCGGTCTAGCAGACAATACAAGTTTTTGAGCTCAGTTCATTGTTGCTTTTGTTTTTTTACAAGAAAGAAAAATACAAAATACCACCAGCCATATCCTTTAATTTAATTTGACTGCTATGCTGTGATTGATTTCAAATAATATGAAATGCGATAAAGTTTAACTTTGTTAATGCTCTAATGTACTGCAGAGTCTGATGACCAGAATAGTGTGATCTCTCCAGAAAAGCCAGAGCCTCAATACACTGAGGTGCAGACCAGACAGCCAGATCCTAACAGAGGTGAGACTGTTTCTGAATTGTAACATTTTTAGTGTTCAATCATATCACCATTGTCATTTTGATCTTTAAAACACAGTCTAAAAGAATTATGCACTTGTTGTGACAGCTCCGGTGAAAAAGGGCACAGACACGGTGTACAGCGAAGTGCGGAACTCCAAGCAAGGTACGACTTACATCCTCCTCGTCATTCAACTCCCACTTACGTTACACGGTGGGAGAAATCAGGCTGGTTGCTGACGTTAAAAAAAACAACAAAAGGGGTCAGGAAACAGGATCAGCTCCAACTGTAAACATCTGCATTGTTAGTGAAATAATGTCCCATTAAAACAGAAGGCCCAGTCGCCAGGTGTCCACTTCCTGCTTTCGTCAAGGAGAGCTTCCTGCTCTAACAATCAGAGCCAAACAGTGTGTATATCCGTTATGACTAAGTTAGCAACACACTCCATTGTTTCATACTCATAATGGAAACTCTTGTCTATTGTTCAGTCATTAGCTCCTAATAACTTCCAGCAGTTTAAATGTCAGCCAACAATGATGCAGCAGTAAAGCAAGTAAAGGTAAACGCAACTCCAGGCATGTTTTTTGCTCTGTGTTTTCTAAGAATAGACTTGCTTGTAGCTGAAGACTGTACATATTAGTGTGAATGTGTGCAATGTGATATTATATTAGTGTGAATTTGTGCGATGTGATAAGTAGTTTCCTGGGATCTGGGATCTGTTCATGGGAGTGCTGAAGACTATACAAGCCCTCCTTTAATCCTCAGACTCCTTTTGTTTCCTGAGCTTGTCCTTTTGCTTTGTTTTTGCAGGTGTCCCAGAGCAGGCTGATGGCGTAAGTAGAAACACACACCACACCGCATTCATACAGTGCACTCACATGCTACAAAAAGGCACACACACATACTTATGAATGCCTTGTGTCTTTGCTCAGAGAGACCTCTCACGGACAGACACACAATAAACGGAAACCCTGTGGAGTCATATTCTTTAATGTTTGTAGACAGCTAACTAAAAGCACTAATTTTGTTCAGTAAATTGACCTAGAGTCTATTAGCCACTACACAGCAGGTCAACTGAACATGCAGTTAAACATGTATGAGGAATAAAGTTTTCTATAATAGATAAATGATTATACATTTGTGCTTGGGTTTCAAGAATATCCCTGTGAAAATCAACTGCATTTAAACTCAACTAACTAACTAAAATTATTTAATCATGCTAGCGGCGGGATGGCATGACAATTATGGTGCCCAGAGGATGAATTCTGGTGACTTTGGTAATCCCCTGACTTTTCCTCTAGCGCCACTGTGAGGTTCACATTTGTGGTTTTCTCTGTCTTGACAACTACTAGATGGGTATTCGATTGAAATTTGGAGCACAAATTTGTGTCTTCCCCCCCGGGATTCATTTTAAAAACTTTTGATGATCCCTTAACTTTTCATTTCATCATCAGGTCAAAATTAAAATCTGTTCACTACTTTTGTTTGTCACTATACCCATCGGCCTCAGCTGTACTTTGTGTTTATTACTAATTAGCAGATGTTAGTATAACTGGCTCTGAGTTGTTCTACATGGGCCGTCCTTGGGTACTTGAAGCAGATGACCTAACGAGGAGGCTAAAACCCATTGGCCCTCGCGTTCGTCGCTAGTGCATGTCTTAAGGCAATGGGGAGTGAGGTTTACTCACTACACAACCTAGCTGGCTACATCACATACTAATTACATACACAACATAGCTGGTGTTACATTAGCATACTAACATGCTAAACTAAGATGGTGAACTTGGTACACATTTTCCTGACAAAGCATGTTAGCATGCCGATGTCAGTATTTAGCTCAAAGCACCACTCTGCCTCAGTAAGTATGTCTGAGCTGCTATCACGACTGCAGACTTTTGTATTCTATATAATTTGTACTAGTTAGGCTACATCGGTTTGTCTACTAAACTTTCTAGAAATTATTAGGAAATAAAAGACTTAGGGTAACAGTGTTACCCAACACTACTCTACAGGCACAAGTGTCATACAATGATCTTTTTCTTCACACAACATCTCATATTTAATTTGTCCCTTCTCAGCAGGGATCAGTGGAGTATGCACAGCTGAATCATGAGACAGATCATCACATTGTTCAGGAAGACCATGGTGACCATGATGTCCAGGATGACCACACAGGCAACAGTGTTGACAGCACCACTGCTGACCATGGGGAATGAAAACATGACCTAATGCCGGACTGTTAATAATCCAATAAGAATATTTATTCCCTTATTTATCCGGCTCGTTAATGCAGCTGGAGTCTTGTGCACTGAAAGACCTTAAACAGCCCTAAGCAAATGTACTTTTTGTATTTTTATAGCGCTTTACAAGGGAGATTCCACACTGTAAATTCACTTGTTTTGCCTTTGACAGGGCAAATAAATTGTTTTTGTTAAGTGGAAAGCTTCTCTTTCCTTCTCCTGGTTGTTTTCCTGCCAAGACACAGAAAGAGGATGTGTATGGTGTTCCCAAAGGAAAAGACATTCAGGTCTGTATCCTTCCACTGGTGGCAGCAGTGACAGAATAGGAAGAGAGGTCTTTCAAGTGAGCAGAGCAGTAATGTTACTTCTTTAGTGATAAGGTTTATGAGTACATTCATCAGCCCCCTCTGCTGTGTGAAAGTTTCTGTTTAAACCACTAGAGGACAGACTTCAGGCAGAAGCCGCATGGAAACGTAGTGCCATCTGGCTGTGATCTCTCTCACTGTGAGAAGGTCTTTCACTGTGTATTCAGGAGATATCAGTTTCATTTTCCATTATCTAAGCTAAACATTTTTTTTTTAACGCGCAAGACCCCAACCCAACCAACAGACGCCCAAAAAACCGACCATCCAATGCCGAAAGATACGCAAAGGCGGAACCCGCGGAAGAGCAGCGCCCGGACTGACTGCAGCACGCACACAACAGAGACCAGTGCTCCCCCCCTGCCCAGCACCCCACTGCCGCGGGGCAAACAACCAAAACGCCACGCAATTATCAACATCAATGCACAAGTGACGAGCCCAACCTGCACTTTTGAGAAGGTAATGATGAACATTCCTCATGATGCTTACTAACACCAGGTCAGTGCCTCACAATTTTCTTGCAATGTTACATCTTATGTGCTGAGTGTTTCATCACACCCCTAATCTGAACCCTGAAATGTCCCTACAAACACAAAATGACGCTCTTGGATAGGGTGTGTGCCATGCCATAGTGACAATGATGATGATTACTTGAATTGAAGTCACTGATTAAGCAGCGCTACTCCCCGTCCACTTCCTCGTTCTTTAGCAGCTCCCCGTCGGCCAGTGGATTGTCATTACACCATTCACCTTGTCCTCTCCAAACAACGCTCCAAAGCCGCCGGTGACGTTAGGACAATCTCACCGCTGATAGGCTTTCGCAACATTGTGTCAAGCGAATTTCTCGTCCAAGTAGAAAATTTTCAAATTGAGCGACAAACGCCTCATTCGCGCCACCCGGAGCGAATTCCTGCGAATTCGCGTCTTTGCATTGATTTTGTATGTAATCAAGCCGTCCAAAACGCTGGATTCACTTTCGGTGGGAACGCACCTTAATGGCTGAGGGTGAGGTTATTTTGTCAACTGCTGTGAAAATGACTTGTCCGTTTTTCCATCTTTGGAAAAGAGGCGACATAGGGAACGCAGAAGAAATTCTAAACTAACAACAAACTGAGCTGCAGCAACAGCCCAACTGTAAACAGACCGCAGGACTTAACAGTTGTCTGTAGTGTTTTCACATCACCTTTTGGTACTGCCTCGGTTTATTTGGAACCTCAACAAAAAAATTACCAGCTGCTAGGTACCAAGTACTAGAATTGCCCAATGGAAAACCAAAAAAGGCAAGTGGAGTCGAGCTGAGTTGAGCTAGTACCATCCGGTGGAAAAGCCCAGGCAAATCAACACAGTAACTTTAGCCACATCCTTGCTAGCAATACGAAACACTCAGGCCTGGTGCACACTAGAGGATTTTTAAATCTTAACCGATTTTTTATGCATGGGATATCTCAGACTTAATGACATAAATAACTATTTTATCTTAAGAATTCACACACGAAGATTCAGTCTAGATGCAGCAGGACCACCACTTGGCATTTATGTGATTTCAGAGTGGGTATTCCTGGGATTCGGGATCTCACAGAAACTTCTGTAAACATATGGGACATAACATACGGGCATAAACAAACACGGAGGCAGACGGTCGTCATTAGCAAGTTGTACTCGTGTGTGGTATGTTTTTGACAGAAAAAGAAAAAATAAGAATGTATGAACCATTAAACTCATGACTGATAAGAGGAAATCAGCATGGTTTATACATTTTATAGTGCAAGCAAATACACTACACATTGGTGACACTTCCTGGTCAGTTTGCTCTAACTGGCTGTTGCAGGTTTCTGATCAGAGACATCCCAAAAATGACAATGTTCTCAGTGATTTTCCTATGAAGGGTGCATTTAATATGGGGTTGTAGTTATTGAGAACAGATAGATCAAGTCCACTCTTTGTTGAAGAAGAATTTTTTCTCTTACTCACCGATACACATGTCAAAATCTTCTTTTCGGAACGGAGAAATTCTGGAATTTCTCTCAAATATTTGTGATCCAAGAGTTTTTCAGGGGATTTGTCTTTCCATTCTTCTCCATACACTGCTGACAGCTTTTCAACTAAGTCATTATAATCGTCATCTTTCTCTGTTCGATCTGAATTTTCGCCAAGGAAATTATACAAGGACCACAACTCATCTTTCCACTCCTGCAAAATAAAATAATAATTATGTTTAACTAAGTTAAGTTAAATGACATGTAATCTAATGAGCAATTTTATTTTGGCAACTACTTAATAACTTTTCAACTTCAAGTAAACAAACAGCTCATTTCACCTCTTTTGTAATGAACTCAATTTCTGCCTCATACTTTGAGTTCAGCTTGGTAGCATCCACTTTAATAATGACTGCGGTACATGCCTTCACATTTCCAGAGGGCAAGAGATTCTCCTCTCCGAGGATGGCGTTTATCAAAGTGCTCTTTCCAGCCCCAGATTTACCAAAGACACCAACCACCTCCCTCTTGTCTATCTCCAAATCACTGATTTTATCCCTGTTGTAGAAGAATTTTAAGATGGGTTAATTCATTAATTTAGAAAATATACAAACACTGAAAGAATGTGTCAAAATACATCTACAAACACACTACTCAAGCATATTTCAAGGTAGCTATAATCAATATATCAACAACACTCCTACTGACTATTTTTATGTGAGAGGGGTTACTCAGAGATGAAACCACAGAGAATCATCATCAGATGCAGTTCCCTTCAGCTCCATTAACTGGGGTTAAAAAGAACATGCTGAGGTCAGCAAGGGGGGAGACCAAGTGCAGAGGCCATGATGTAACCATTGTAGGAGCGACTCACAAAACTGAAGATGCACTTAGGGGAGAGAAGGTCACTCATAGGGTCAAAACGATTGAAGTGAGTGATTAACGACTCAAGTTCGGCTGTAAATATGGACAGTCTATAAGGGAATCATAAGGAGAAAGTGGGTAAAGCGTGTGTTTTTCTTGGGCCCAAGAAAAACACATGCAAAACAGTCAGAAGGTAAATATATAACTCAAGTAGAAAAAACAGAAAGACACATGCCAGGGGGACAATGGAGAAGGGAGATGGGTATAAAAGCCAAGCCGCAGCCACCTCAGATTCAGTTCTGCATGTTTGGACCTCTTTGATGCAAGCTCAGCTGTTTCCGGTCGAATAATAAAGACCATCTACAGAACCTAAACTTTGTTTGTTTCCTTTTTTGGGTTTATGGTGCTTCATTCAACAAACTGTCTTTCCATCAAGTTTAATTTATTTTACACCCTACACTATTAATGCAGTAAAAGAGTTTTGGAATTGTGTTCAAGACTAAGCAGACTTTGACTAAGGGCCTGAACAGAGCAGCATTGGTGACAGAAAAATAGTAAACCAAATTCATTTGAATTGTTGAAGATTTTTCATTTAGCCTTGATGTCATATTTTAGTTGCCTAGCTTGATTATAATAATGTTCATTAATATAATGTTTAAGATGTCTATTGAAAGATACAGTGAACTTTAGGCTGCAGTCTGGTTGCTCAGCCTTCTTGCTCTCGGGCTGCGGCTGCACTGTTTCCTGGATGCAGTGATTGCCAGCTCTCTATTAGGACAACTCCTCTGTTGACATCATTACAGCTTTACAACCTTATGCAGGTAATGTAGCAAACGTGATAGCTAGTTTGCTTCTGGTTGTGCCTATAATTCTAACAACAACCAAAAACAGAATATGTCAAATGTAATACTTACTTCAGGAAGTTGTTGAGCTTTGTGTTGCCATGGTTAGGTATTTTATCATTGACACATCTCATGATGTTTTTCACTTCAGACAGTATGATATTTTCTGTCAGAGGAAAAATAAAGAACTATTCAGCAGGAACCATGAACCAGCTATCCAGTAAACAGCAATGCACAATGAGACACTTCCTCTGACCAATCAATTGATGATTCCTCAGACTGATGAGGCTTATACTATGATCACTTAGATAAAAAGGTTGTCTGGATTTAAAACATCATCCTGTTAAAAGACGTTTAAGATATTACCATAAGCTGTGTATTGTAGAATATACATTAATACTTAACATGCATGCTGTTGACAGTTTGAGGTGTTCTGATAAGATTTTAACTCTGGCTAATAAATTAGAAAATATTTTCTGTGGCCAAGTTATAGAAACAGACATTTGCTATACAAAGAAAACTGTCATTACCTGAGAATGATCCATGTTTTGTCACACTTCGTCGTTTACTAGGTGTTGATTGCCCTTTGCTGGACTCGCCCTGAGGATCTAACTTTCTCTTACCTTATTAGATTTTGTTTTTAAATAAAAAGAAGCCAAAAGAAACATTTGTCACAATATTAATATGTGGTCTCAATATAGTCATTTAGTTAATATTGTGTATCTCACCTTTATTACTTGTGTCACTGGTGGATTGCCGAACCTGGGGATGAACATGAATATTTGACCAGAGTTCGACAAATCTTTACAATTCACTCAAGTCAATATTTGCATTTATCTTCTTATCCACCCTGGCAAACCCTGGGAGTGTGAGTTGTGCAGTCCATAATCACATTCAGCATCCAAGCATCAAAGATGACTTTGTCTCAGGACACTCTAGTGCATCAAATGCATAATAATGAAGAATGAAGTTTACTGATTACATGCCTGTGAAAATCATTGTGACCCTTACCTGAGCAGAATCAGCTGCTTCTTCTTCTGCCTGGTTACACTATAGATAAAAGTAATACTCTCAGTGCAGACATTAAAAATAAAAACTGCATGATTGTAATAAATGCCTTAGATGACTTCTAATTGTATAAAACTCTATTTAACTTACTTGAGCAGAAGAATCAATTGTTGCCTGATTTGCTGTGTTTTGTTCTTTCTAGTGAAAAAAGAAAATAGTTGCAAATAATAAATAATCATAATAATTAAAATGAATAATTATCTATCTGTAGTTGTCATCATAACGTGTTGATTCACCTGTAAATGATAAATGCATCTGCACTTTTACGAGACCATATATTAATGAGACCAAATACAGTACTTGTGTAAATCATCTTCACAGTGCAGGACATTACCTTTAACAACTTCATTCTTTTCTTGAATTTTGCCCTTGGTCCCAACTTTGGGATCAGTTTATCAATTTCTTGATCACAAAGACAGTAAAGACTTTCCTCGTCAATCCCTTCATCTGTAATTTAAAAAAAAATCAGTTGAATGTTAAACTGAGAATTATTTTCTAAATTGCTCAGGAAAAAGTCCTTTAATAAGGCGTGAAGTAGTTATGGATTCAGCTGTTGATTTTACTATTTATTAAGAGCATGACAGCCTCACATAGCTCGTAGCAGGGTTGTACAAGCTCAATGCAAATCGATTGTCTATTTAACTAATTGTTATTTGTTTTCTTGTCTTTCTATGCCTGTCAGGGACATGTCATTATTGTACTGCAGAAGAATGTTTTTTTTATATCTGTATTACTGTAATAGATGCTTAGATGTTTCACTATTGGTAGGTAATTCCAATATTGTATAATTGTATAATACCTGTGCCCAACAAAGAAGCATGGTAATACTTTACCTTCAAATCTTTCAATCCACACGCTTAGACCCCATTCAGCTAATTTTCTCCGAACAAAATCATCCATGACGAACAACCAAAAACAGCAACTGGAAGGTATTCAAATAATCAGTATTTAAATCAGTCATTATTGCTTGACATTTTAAGACAGTTCATCAATAATATTCAGTTGAAGCCAAAGAAGGAATTATGAAACTGATATGGCTCAAGAAAGTGTAATAATAGGTTTTAGGAAATATGAGGCATAAATAACTGACAATTTTTAATTTGTTCTAGCTGACTGGGCTCCGTTGTTTACTTGTTTACTCTGCACTTAACCTTAACTTGTTGTATGGGAAAACAAAATACAGTAGAATATACACTAACCTAAAAAACAACTGCTTAAACAATATGCTCTCCTAGCATTTACTGTGTACTATATTGTTTGTAAATCAGTAAGTAAAGCAGGCATTGTGTGGTTGGTTAGCATATCATATTCAGTATTGCACCTCAGCCAGAAAATGTTGGGTGTAGGATCAGGTATTTAGCACCATGCTGGGTGGGAATCCAACAGCAAAGTAAAAGTAGCTAATTCATCAATGTAGTTGTTGTAGTTGCTCTCTTTTCTCAGTTTTATATTATTTGGGAGGCTCAGAGTAGTGCTTGCTCTCTCTCCATTCATATCACAACAAACCTGCTTTTCCTCTCTTGCTTTCTGTACTCTGACGAAATGTTGTTAAATCAAAGTTGGAGAACAGCTTTTAAAACGTAGTAGCCTAACACACGATATGTTGAGATACAATGTCAAATAATCTATATAAATATTCATTTTAAGACATAGCCTACTATTCATAATAAAACATTTCTCCAATTTAATATCCAAATCCATATTTAGGATCCTGTGATATATTTTTTTATTATTATAATTAAACCTTTATTTAACCAGGTAAGGCTCACTGAGATTAAAAATCTCTTTTTCAAGCGCATCCTGGCCAAGATAGGCAGCAACAAGCCGTTTTATAAAAATTGCAAAATATCATAAAACAATACAGATACCATTAATATAAAACAAAAAGATCATAATTCACAATTATTGACACAGCAACCTACAATGACAAGTAACAGAATCAACCTTCAAATTTCTTCATCAGTGATTTAAAAATGCCAAGAGGGACAAGTTACTTCAATTTAAACAATTTTGTGGGATGTTCAAAGGCCATTTTCCAACATCTGTTCTGACATTTGGTATCTAGTGACTTACATAGGCTACTCCTGTAGATTGAAAAAAGCTTTACGGTATGTTTAGTTTAGAGATTTATTAACTTGTAGTTTTAGAAAATGAGTCAACAAGGACAGGATTAAGCAAAGGGCACTATAAATTATTGCCACTTTAATAATGTGGTTCATAAGTAGGAAGGTAATTGAAAAGGCATTTAAAAAAATGCTATTTTCCATTTCCATGTATTTAAAAAAAAGCTTTTATTTAAGTTTAATTATGTAATTTTATCACAAATAATAAGCCTTCTTGAACTGAATATCATATTAAAAAATATCTTCCTTTTTTAATGTTGTCATAAAAGAAAGAAATGGGGTTAAGCTTTACAGACGGGGATTAATTCTGCATATATGCAGGTTTTTATCTATATCTACACTATAAATAATCTATAATATACTAATGATTATGTTATTAATCCAAAATCGTGATACAATTTAACTAAGGCGTTTACATAACTTATTTTGTAAATGCAAAGCATTGAAGTTTTTGTACTTACTCTGTTCCTCTTCAATGCACGAACGTGACTCCTCTGGTGCTTGATCTAACTTGACCTGTCCTTTATATTGCCCCCGCCTCTCGCCAGCTCCTTTGTGCCCACAAAGCAGATTCAGCAAGATCAATTTAAATGTGTACCCTACATAGACTGCACTGCGGAGACTTGAGTAATACTTCAGTAAATGTACCTGTAGTAACTTTCCACCACTGTTAAAAGAATTGTTACACTGGTGACTCCTACTGGTTGTTTGGAGGGTTTTAACTGTAGGGGTGGGATATATGCATCACTCTATAACCACGGTATGCAGAATACCACAACACACAACATGTGGAACCTTGAACCTAGGGACTTCACTAGGATTAAAATACAGGGGGTCTTAGCCACCATGGTAGGCCTATGCATAACTTGCCCTTGCAAAATCTTTACACTCATCTTTTTTACTGTTAAAGAACTACACTTATGTCAATAACCAGTCATGAAGCCAAGATGAAAACAGGTAAAAAGCAATAGACATATACTGTTCTTCCATTTCCCAGAAGTTACTGTAATGGTAGCTTTTAGACACATCAAAGCTGCATGGGGGGGATGTACTGTGGTCCTGCTCCTCTTTAGGATATAACTTAAATTCTATCAATCTACTCATGTACATAAAATGTATGATAAAGTAATACCATATCTAATTCATCTCTGTATTAGATAAGTGGCAGGTCCACAAAATGCTATTTAATTACACTAATTACTGTTATTGCACTGTAGGTTGGTTCAATCAGTGTGATTTTGCTCTGTAGTTTGGCTTGCATACAAACATACAATAAATATCATGTGAGCTGTTGATAAGGATCCTATTTAAAGTGGCTATTTAATTTAATAACCTGATGCTAGAAGGAATAAAAGATTTAGAGTAACAATAATTGTATGCATATATGGATGATTGCTTTTATCTTACCTTATCATTTTTAATTCATAATTTATAAACCATTGTTCTTACGTTAATACACATTACTAAGTCATTTATAAACATAGTTATACATGTTGTATTCTTTATTAATAAGCTCATCTATAATATGCTTAATAATTGTATTTTCTTACTTCATATATGATCAGTTCACTATTTATAAATTAAGAATTATTTTAATGACAAACCATTTATATATGAGTTGTTAATGGTTCATAAGATCATTTGAAAATGATCACATAACTGCCTGTTTTTTGATACTTTCCCACGAAAGAATATAAACAATCTCAGCATAATTTATAAATCTAACAGTGGCAAAGCCCAAAGGATGCTACTAAGACTACCCGGAAGATGCCCCAGCTAACTTTACAGGGGAAAAGCTTCTCTGTTACAGGCCTGCTACCGTTTCTCTGAGACAGATCATCTATCACTACCAGCTCATCAATGATGTGCTTAATGATTGTATTTGATAAAAAGTGTTATTCCAATGAAAAACCATATAGTATATGCGCCTATGGTTCGTACGATCGTGTAGAACATTTAAGGAAATGATTTAATAAGTATTTTCTCTCTAAAGTAAGAACTATTTAGGCCATACAAAACATTACAAATGAGAAAAGTCTCAGTTAGGCTTCTTAAGTCTCAGCTTTATTACGGCCTTTATGACACTCATAGACTGTATATACAGTAACAGCCCTTCTCTCAGGTCTGTTCCTGCTACTCCAACACAACACTCGGCAGCTCACACACTCCATCCTCAGTCCGCACGCAGTGTTGAAGCAGATTCTGCTCAGTCCTGCTGTGAAAACCCACAGCCGGCATCTCCTCGTCCTCTTTTCTCCCCAACCACACTAATAATTGGTGACTCCATAACCAGAAGCATCCGTTTCTTTAATGCTACCACTCACTGCTTCCCCTGTGCCACCACGGCACCAAAGCAGTGTGGAAAGTCCGTTTTTATCTCTGGCCCCATTCCCACAGTTGGTGCTGGCCGCTTCAGTAGACTCCTTGGCCTCCACGACTGGCTCCAGTCTGCCTGCAGGGCTCACGGTGTGTGTTATGTGGATAATTTTAATATTTTCTGGCAAAGAATGTCTCTTTTTAAGACAGACGGACTTCGCCCAAACAAATGGGGCTCAGAAATGTTAGCTGCTCACATACAGCATGTGGTGCGGTCCACACATGACTTACGTGAATGACTAATCATTCATGCTGCACACCTGGACACACCACCGCTCACTGAACAGATCTCTGCCTCACTGCCACAAATAACTGTCTCCACCTGCTGGCATGTAAAGCTGTCTGCTCCCAGCGCTGTTCCACAGACTTCTATTCCTGTCATCATCACGCATAGACCAGTAAACCGAAATGTGCACATCCCACACAGAAATAATAGTAATCTCTTAAGGATTAGGACAACTGCACCAACTCCAGCACCTAGAACAAACTCATTTAAAATGGCTCTCTTCAATGTGAGATCTCTGTCAAGTAAGACTTTTATCTTAAATGATTTTATCTTGTCTGCAAATCTAGATTTTATGTTTTTAACTGAATCATGGTTTCAAATGAATGACTATAGCCAGCTATAAAAATTAACAGCTATTAAAATGTCATCAAGTACGCTGTGATGAATTTAACTCCTTTGAAGTTCTCTCTCTTAAAGTTGGAGGGCTGCAACCTATCATATTTGTTATAATTTATCGCCCCCCAAAACCGCCTGGAGGATTTTTATCAGAACTTCCTGGATTTTTATCTACTCTGGTTTTAAATTATGACAGAATTGTTCTTTGTGGCGATTTTAATATTCATGTTGATGACCCCAACAATGTTAATGCAACTAACTTTTTAAATATGGCCACTTCTTTTAACTTCAAACAACATGTCAAAGGACAAACACATAACCGTGGTCATACACTGGACTTGGTTTTTACCCTGGGTGTCAGCATCTCCTCTGTGGAATTGGTGGACATGACCATATCTGACCACAGATGTATTGTTTTTAGCTGCGATTCGCCTGTTACTCATGCCGCCTCACCAAGCTCCATGTGTTCTCGCATCTTTAATGAACAAAGTTTTGCACATTCTTTCAGAGCCAAAGCCAACACCTGTCTGATTCCAACACCAACAATCTGGTCAATCACTTCAATCATATCTGCTTGTCGTCACTAAATATTACTGCTCCTCTAAAGGTTAGGCCTACATCTGAAGCTAGTAAGCAACCCTGGATAAATGACAGCATTCGCAGCCTAAAAAGGGAATGCAGGAAAGCAGAGCGCAGATGGAAAAAATCCAGTCTCCAAGTCCATTACCTCAGTCTGAAGGATTTATTAATTAACTACAATAACATGGTTAAGGATGCGAGAACACACTATTTTTCTGGACTCATTACTACACATAAACACAACCCCAGGTTTCTGTTTAAGACTGTGGATCAGCTGGTAAACCCAACCCCTCCTTGTGACAAAACAGAAATCCTGGTCATCGGGTCTCAGCAGACGGCAAATCAAATACTGCCATCTGCTGGTTCCCTAGTAAATAGCATTAAGCCTGTGGCAAAGAACCTTGGTGTTTGGTTTGATAGTAATTTAAATTTCGAGCAGCACACCACAAAGCTTGTTCAATCATGTTTTTATCAACTTAGAAATATAGCTAAAATTCGATCTATGTTAACTTTTAAGGACACCGAGACCATTTTACACGCCTTCATCTCATCACACCTGGATTATTGCAACAGCCTTTTCACCTGTTTAACCCCAAAATCTATTGATCGACTCCAGACTGTCCAGAACTCAGCTGCCAGGCTTTTAACCAGAACAAAGAAATATGACCACATTACTCCTATTTTAGCTTCATTACACTGTCTCCCAGTGTGTTTCAGAATTTACTTTAAAATTCTATTGATCACTTTTAAAGCTCTTCATTGCCTCTCGCCTTGTTATATTTCTGACCTTTTAGTCCCATACACACCAGCACGTACCTTGAGATCCTCGGGCAGAGGTCTGTTGTCTGTTCCAGAGTCTCGACTGAAAACTAAAGGGGACAGAGCGTTTGCTGTCAGGGCCCCGAGGCTCTGGAACAGCCTGCCCGAGGAAATCAGGTCGGCTGAGTCAGTGAACTCTTTTAAGTCCCTTCTTAAAACATACTTTTATAGGAGAGCTTTTCCCGATCTTATATGACTTTATTTTATACTTTTTATTTTATTGTATTTTACTAATTTCATATTAATCTGTATTTTAGACTTTTCAATGTTTTCATCCTCTTATCTTGTTTTTTGTATTATTCTTTATACTTGTTAAAGCACTTTGTAACTTGTTTTTGAAAAGTGCTCTACAAATAAGGATTATTATAATTATTATTATTATTATTATTATTATTATAATGACTGTTTTAATGTTCTTCATGTGTTGTTACTCGTTTAGGATTAATAACAAAAGCAGGTGTTTGTGTTAGCAGAGTGCCACTGAAAGTAGAAAATGGAACATAAGGCTACATATAGGTCTGCTTTAAAGGTCCTGAGGTTTATCACCACTCATATCAGTTCCTTTTTCATTACTGTGTCTTAATGTATACGCCTTAAAGTTAGTTCCTCTTCAGAGTTACGGTTCCATTATATTTGCAGAAGTTTGTCTGTTTCGGGTTTGTGCAATAGTGAGTACACTGCAGGGGTGGAAATTAACTTTTTGACTCACCTGCCTAGTTGGCTGGTAAATAAAAAATCCACCGGCCAACCGTATTTTTTACCGGCCAAACTAATAAATTGCCTTTTGTGTCACATACATTTATTTCTGTACTTTTAATTGATATAATAAGGTAGTATGTCAAATACAAACTTAAAGAAGAGGCCAGAGTGAAATCAGAAGCAAAATTATGTCATTGCTGTTAAATGTACTTAGGACATAAAAGTCTGTGTGTCAGACACTTAGTAGGAGGAGTTATGGAGTTTGATGGCCACAGGCAGGAATGATTTCCTGTGGTGCTCTTTGGTGCATTATGGGCGAATAAGTCTTGCACTGAAAGTGCTCCTATGTTCGAGCAGCACATCATGGAGTGGGTGGGAGACATTGTCCAAGATGACTTGTAGCTTGGACAGCATCCTCCTCTCTTACACCACCGACAGAGTCCAGCTCCACCCCCATAACGTCGCTGGCCTTTGAGATCAGTTTGTTGAGTCTGTTAGCATCCGCTACCCTCAGCCTGCTGCCCCAGCATGCAACAGCAAACAGGATAGCACTGGCCATCACAGACTCATAAAACATCTTCAGCATCGTCCTACAGATGTTGAAGGGCCTCGGCCTCCTCAGAAAGTAGAGGCGGCTTTGGCCCTTTCTTTAAAGGGCTTGAGTGTTCTTGGCCCAGTCCAGTTTATTACACAGCTTTTACACATTGACACTTTCTGACTCACAAACGTCAGGCTACTGTATGAACAAGCCTATGAACATGATAGTATTTGTGTTATATGTTGTGTTGTATGTTACTCAAAATACGTATTTATTTTCAAAAAATGGTGTCTACTGTATAAGCTATACTGTGCTCTTACTGATCCTTTCAGGCAATACAGTTTTTTCAATTACTAACAAGCATTACCAGCACATTTACCTAAACGCAAGATACTTTATCAAAACTCTTAACACAGCAACACACCTACCTCACACAATTAGCCAAATAGTAAATTTTCGGCTCAAAACCACATTTTGTTCTTTAAACACAAACTGTACTACTACTTACTTTTCATCTTTCAGCTCTACCTGCATACAGTAAACTATGTGAAATCCATTGATTTTTGTAATTCAGTTTCCTTTTACTGTAAACCTCCCTACATTTTTGGCTTGAGGGTCAATTGTGTGCATTTATGCCAACAAACTATGTAAAAGTGAATGAGTCATCTTTACTTTAAAAAATGTAGATTAGGAAAAAATGGAAGTCACAGAATAACAGAAGTAAAACCTTTATTAGCAACATGAAATTGCAGCAAGTGATCAACAAATAATGACAACCTATGTGGCTTTTGGTTCAAAATGTGTAAAAATATTGTCAAACACGTTTACGTTCCTTCTGGGCCATTATGCTCCTCCACCAAACACCGCCCGGCTCTGCCATCCCTAAGTACAAAGCAATCTCAGTCCCGACTGTTGTCATCTGTAATATCACGATGGTGAAACAAACAACCACAAGCTATCAGAGTAGGGGCATCCCTCTCTAACTTCAAGAAGCTCATGAAAACTCTCTTTCGAGAACGCTTCCTCTTATAACACCTCTAACCCCTAACCTCTGCACTTCCTGTGCTCTTCTTCTATCTCCTTACAATTCTCTTGTATTGACTACACTATTCGTTAACTCTTACTTCTTTACCTTATTGATGCTGGGCGTGCTAATAGCTCTTACTAGTGTTTATTGTCACTTGTAGAGCTCTCACTATGCACCTTGAACAGAAACACTTACCAGTTCAGCTACTCCTCCCTGGCCCTTTTACTCTCCCCGGCCCAACTATTCTTCTCCCTCGTTCAGACATAATTGATTCTTTCTCTCTTCTTCTGTGTTGTTCTGTATCCACATTTGATAAACTCCAGAAAGTCCCGTTTTTGCTGCATTGTGTATGTAATTGAAAGAACTTCAACACCTGCCTATGTCTCTGGTTGAGATTGGAATTAGCTGTGGTTGATTTATTTTACCCAAATTACAATAAATGAGCTATTTCTCAATGTTTCAGTGATCAGTTCATTCAGAAATGCTTATCAGCTGTTTCAATATAGATTTTGAGCTGCTATTGTAGCAGAAGTAGATGCATCATACATTATTTAAGATTTTCATTTCTGACATGTTTGTGTGCAAGCATTTGTAAATAACACAAAAAAAAATAGTTTTGGTATTGGGGGAGCTTGTACATAAAGAAAAGCTTAGCATTTTAGAAATGGGTTAATTGACTGCATATTCTGTGTAAACAACATGAATTGTGTTAATGGTATGGTATGAACAAACCGATGTGTGTGTTTAGAGTTTTGAAAATGTGACTACAGATTGGACAAATAGATGTTAGTGGTTGTAAAAAAAAACTGTAAAATCCCCCTTCAAATTGTAGTACACCAATCTGCCTCCCACAGAAAGCTATAAGCTAAAGTTTTTCAAAGAAGAGCCTGGCCTTTGAGCTCCAGGGTCAGCAACTTAAATAAAGAATCGGCAGGAAGGACCTCACAACTTTCCAAATGTTTATTGGCTGCCAGAACTTGACTATCAGATTGATTAGTTCTTACATTCTCATGCCACATTGTCCTTCCCCTTTTTATGGGTCAGTATGCCCAGTAGTTACAACACCCCTTGCTCTAGTCACAAATTAATTTTAAAAAATGTAATGCACATTTCAACAACAAGGTAATTCAAAGTGCTTTACGTAAAACACAAAAGCAACAGAGAAATATAAGAAAACATTTAAAAGCAACATAGGGAAATTGAAAAAATACACATTAAAATATAATAAAAGTTACAGTGCAGTGTACAATCAGGGTTAAAAGAGTCAAAAGAAAAATAAAAACAGGCTGAGGGGTTAAGCAAATAATTGAGTTACAAGTATTTTGAAAAGAGAATAAACAGAGAAGTACACTTAATCTACTCTCTCTAGCTAGTCTGTACTCGGGTCCATAGCAATCTTTGGGTCCACTGAAACTCCAAAAACCCACGGACACTACAGAGAAACCAGGACATGTCTGTCCACAGGCCACTTTGATCCAGTTGTACTCTGGACCCACTTGCGCGTTTGCAGGTGAACAGAGGTTACTGCAAATCACTGGGGCGCGAGATTTAAGGATTTTGAAGTAAAATCATAGAATATATTGTGTAATCTTTACATATTTTCCAATGCATAAAGACCCGATATTGTAGGTCACAATGTAAACCAAGACAAATGTATAATTTTCTCCTATTATACATTTCAAATGATTCACACAAATGAAAATCAAACACAAAATTCAGACACAACATCAAATATGTTTTCTCTATGACAATACTCATTCTACCGCTTTCAAAAGAGAGGAAAGACCTTCCTCCTGATCTTTTGAAGTACAAAATGAGGTTGTTTTTTTTTCACTAAGGTTGGTGACACATGGGCAAATACTTATTATCCATTCATCCATCATCAACTGCTTATCCTGCGTACAGGGTCGTGGGGGATTACTAATTACTAAATACTGATTGCTAATACTGATTAGAATGATAATTTTGATGTCATCAGGGAATGCATATAGGAGACACAGAAAATAAGTTTTAAAGTTTACAAAAAATAATATATTATATATAGATATAATATAAACTTACGGTTTTTTTCAGTTGCTAACATGCATTGGTCAAAGTCACATTGTCAAAACTCTTCACAAAGCAAAACAGAAGTTTATGTGGACAAAACTATGAATAATTTTTTTTTGCTTTCACTCGAAATGCATTCAATGACCACTTTCTCCAAAATACATAAACTATTTTCCTATTACTACTCCACCACCTGCAAAACACTGTATATCTGCAGCACGTATACAATTTTATAACCATTCACGTTAGCAGAGGGCTAAACCGGAAGTTAGCCTGCTCAGCCGGCAAAAGTCAACACAATGGATGCTGTAGCACTACAGCCAACTAACGTTTGGCGGTGTAATTGCAGCCGGAGACACCAATGCATAAGTATAAATGCATGGCTACGACGTAGTCACGCATGTAGCCCTGACTCAAGAGTATAAATCAAGCTTTACTGTGGAAACAATTGAAAAAACTGTTTTGCAGCACTGAAATTTCAGGAATTATTTTTTTGTTTCAACATTTTATATTTCGAGTCAATTACTATATGCAATGACATTGAAACAAATTTCTACTATGTCTGATTTATTCTTGTTACATATATTTTAGTACAGTCAATAAAGTGAAAACATGTTATTCTTCTTCTATAATAAATTAAAAATACTGATTTATATGAAAAATCATTCAAACTTCAAAGATAGAAATGCATAATTTATGTGTAATGCTCCCTGTTGTTAGTGGTTACTAGGTCAGTGTGTTATGATTGACAATGTATGCTTTCTGAGTGAGTATTGTTGCCAGTGTTTGGTTGAATGAGTTTATTTTGAGGCTCATATGAAGTGCTTTGGTGGTTTGAGTGAGTTTTCGAGGTGAGATTAACTGTTTTGGCTAAGATACATATTGGTGATGCAGACAGTATGAAGTGTTTTGAAAAAGTGGCTTCAGTATTTACCGATGCTTGTCAGCAATTGAAAAAAACTGTAAGAAAATAAACTCTTGACTTTCCCCTGTCTTTCACACCTCCCCATTTCCCCTCATGCAAACACAAAACATGCATGTGTCATCAGGGACGCACTTGTTGTTTGCCTTGCAGTTTCTAGTTTTCAAGAGTGTGGCCCCCAGCTTCCCTTTCCTAGAAACAGTTGCCCTATTTCGACATGCATCACCTGTTTAGTCTGAACATGTGTGAACATGTCTGTGTGCTTGCACAGACAAGCCCAGGTAGAGCTCTTCAAACAGAGGGAACACAGGGAAAAGTAACTTGAAGAGATACAATGATATAGGACTTAATAAAGAAAATCAAAACAGCATGATTAACAAAACATCTTTTTTTCCCTTAAAATTGTTATTTCGTAGTATGAGCTAAGCAGTTAATGGTTATCACTCTTAAGGCAAAAGCATTTTACTACATGGCTTGTATTTTTCGTCAGGCAGTCAGACATTTTCTAAAAGGCCCTTTGTTAGTTAGAACCAGTGTCCTCTTCACACTTATTCTCATTCTCACATCAACTCATACCATGAAAATGAGTTTCAGTTGATAATCAGGTTTCTGCTGTTTCTCTCCACCGAGCAAATCTGAAACGTTCACCAGTGAGATAAACATTGAGGTTGTGAACAGTAATGACAAACAGTAGACCTGTCACATCATCTATCATCTGTTTGAATTTTCGGTTTGGATCATCATTTTCACTAAAACGTACCTGCACGTGTCACGGTGCAGCTGCTGGACCAGGTGGATTAGCGCTAGTGTAATTAAAAGTATTGTTAGGATTTTCAGAACAGATCACAATCAGGGCATTATGTAACATTTTGACAAAGTTTTACCAAATTATTTTACATTGGTGTTTGTCCATTTGGGCTTCCTCTCAGTTCATCGTAGTATTTCTTCACTTTGTCAAGCACCGTTGTAACATCTACGAAGAAGAAGAAGAAGAAAAAAAAAACATGTGTTTGTTTGTTTAAAATGAGCATCATAAATCTACATTTCTAAATCTTATTTATTTCAATTAAATATTTACAGTATTTTTAGTGATTATCCTATTTCTATTTTGATATGTTCCCTTTACCTGGGATTGAGTCACCATCTGTCTTGAGTGACAGGTCGATTGATTCCTGCATTGTTTCCTCCAGTATCTTCAGGATTTCCTCAGTTCAGCATCAAAATCTTTATCCGTTCTCACTTACACAGATAACTATTGTACACAATATTAACTGAATCCTACATAAATTAACTGTTTCTATGTGTTTCAGAGGGCTGCTCAAACTGGACAAAAGGGTTAGTTACATAAACTTTAGCATGTTTCTGTCTTTGATTAATACAAAATACAATATTACAACAGTTATAACAGTAGTTACAACAATAACTACATGTCTGTGAAATTGTCTGCTACATGTTTAATAGCAACAGCTTTCAGAATGATGCATTTTCCACTTGAATATATGTAAATGATAAAGATAGAGATGTGCAGCACAACATGTTTTTACATATCATCATATCATGTATTATAAAATGTGACAAACCTTCAAGTCTCTCAGCTGGTTCAACATAACATCTTTAGCCTGCTCAAACATGGTGTTCTTTGAATCATGAACATGTTTCTCAATAGTGTCCTTCATGTTTTGCAGCACACCTGGTCCTCGAAATTCTGCTGCTTCTACAATAAAACAGATATTTTTTTCTCCCGGATGATTTTGTTGAGTTTTGTCTTAGTTTTTTCTTCCTTAGAGAGAGAAAATAATGCATCAATTAACAGGCTAATCTTTGTCAGTTTTTTAAAAACATTTTTTATTACATTTCTGAGAATCAGTAAATTATTAAAACTGATATTCAAAGGACAACCTGTGGTCTTTTAAATCTGCATTGTTAACAACATTTACTGTGTTGATAACAAGAATATGTTTATAGCTCAATACACTAAATATTTTTTTGTGATTAGTTGTTAGTTGTAATGTTTTGTCATCACTCCGATCCTCAGTCACAAACTTGATGTTTGATTTTGACAAACAGCTAGATAATAGTTTAATGGATAGGATTTCTTTCTCATCTTTTACCTCTGTCTTGAGAAATATCAGTTGCAGTTCGACATCTTTGTGCTTTTGAATCAGCGTCTTTGTGTCAAGTGAAAATGTGTTGATGACCCCGTTGAATGGTCCGCATTTTATTTCATTTCTGAAACATGTTTAGAAGTTGAAATATTTCATTAAGGTAGTAATGTCAAGTGTATTTTAATATTGCAATTTGTACATCTGTCTTATATTATATAATTTGTATAAAAGTTTTGTGTAGAATTGACATAAATTCCTCATAGTTTGTAAAATGGACAAACAAAGGGTTTTATTTCTTACGGGAAGGTCTTCCGGAATTCCTCATCAATGCTGTCAGTGAGGCAGGAAGCCAACGCTGCATTGAGGTTTATCAGTTTCTTGTGTTTTGGTGTGTAGGTGCCACTGTTCTCGACTACACACTTCAGTATCTTGTGAAAAGCACCACCTTTTATCCCTCTCTGAAGCAAAACAGAAAAAACATAATATTACAGTTAACTTATTCATATGAAGTGCAAAATCAATAGTTTTGATATCGTTATAATGCAAATATTTAAAGTGGACCTCAAGACTCGTTCACATGATGTTTTTGATGTTTCAACACCCTCATTAAGACATTTTTCAAAAGCCTTATAAGCTGCTTCCATGGGTTCTATGACTTTATCAAGTTCATGTCTCATCTTTTCTTTGAGGTCTGTGCACACTTTGTTTTCTTTGTCCACCTGAAATCAAACACATCAAATTCATTATTTAAAGCAACAAAACTATACTGTTACCTGATTGGGTTTTCTTTCAAGACAGTTTTTTTCTTCCTTATTTATTTATTTTCTTAGGTATGACTACTGCTATCGCTGTGTTCATGTAGCCTCAGTGAAGAAAAAAAATCAGGAAATCGCTTAACTGGATGGCTAATATTTACTCCACATATACGTATTTAAGAAGTCTGGCACTTTACCATTTCACTCAATTTAATACTAATTTACTTTACTTTTTTGCTGAATATTTACAGAATATTGTTATCTTCTGCCAACATTAATGATAATGATGTCACTTTTTCAATGACA
>NW_024041097.1:0-15719 GCF_014851395.1 Micropterus salmoides
GGTCTGGCGAGTTAACAGACGGAGGAAAAGGTCCCACCGAGGATGCGATTAGAACAGAGCTCGCATGACAGCCAGAGTTTAATCAGAGTGAATTAGACACGCACAGGAAAACACTGAGTTTATTCTTTCTGCTTCAAACTGCTGCTTGGAAACCAAAACACACACGAAAACACACACACAGACAGAAGATGTTCAACCGCCAAATTCAGTTAGAGATGAGTAGAATAACAAAGACGTTACACAACAACTACAGCAGCTTCACCACAAAGTGCTCGACAAACAGTCACTGTCAGCTGGGTCAACAAGTGCTTAGCCTAGCTTAGCACAAAGACTGGAAGCAAGGGGAAACTGTTAGCCAGCGTAGCCACACACAAAAAAATCTGCTAACACAGCAGCCGTTTATTTTATAGTGTAAACATCAGCAAATACTATTCATCATTACTAATTAGGCCTGCAAGTAATGATTATTTTCATTATTGATTAATCTGTCGATTATTTTCTCGATTAATCGTTCAGAAATTGTCGATAAATGTTGATCAGTGTTTCCCAAAGCGACGTCCTCAAACGTCTTGTTCAGTCCACAACCCAAAGATATTCAGTTTACTGTCAGAGGAGCAAAGAAACTAGAAAATATTTACATTTAAGAAGCTGGAATCAGACATACAATTTGGACGTTCATTTAAAAAAAAAGAAAAAAGTTAATTGATTAACAAAACCGCGGCTAATTTAATAATTTAATAGCTGACAACTAATCGATTAATCGACTAATGATGCATCTCCATTATGTCTGATCAGCTGATTTAACGGTCATTATTATCTGTATATAAAAGTGGTATTTTGATAATTAGATGATAATAAAGCTCCAAGATAGAAATTGTGAAGCTCTGATGCTCTAGAAAAGTGGCAGAAGTCTGATCTACCGGTTGTTTTTAAATCGCCCACGTCTTGTCGACGGTGCAGTTTTTACCTTTTCTGAGAAACACCTCTCCTCCAGCACAAAAGCAGTTTTAATTAATAAAAGGAGGTAACAGGGAGGTAATTAACGAAAAAGTGCTGCAGTGACGGGTTCACGCTCCATCCCTCCACCCTCCGCCGGCATTTAATCAAAGTGAACTAACAGGAATGAGCAGCGTCCTGTGTTCGGCGTTGACAGCAGATCCCTCCTTCCAAACAGAAAACAAAAGTCTTCACCGGAGAGCCCCCCCCCCTGCTGACCAACTCACTGACATCAACAACAATGGCTGCTTATCCAACCCCCCCCACAGGACACATTAAAACTGCCTTTAAACATCCTGCACAGGAAGCCATGAGCTAATCAATAACTTCTCCTTCTAACCGATCGACATCTACAACAACATTACTGCTGCTTCTCTGATCAATCAGGTTCCAGATCAGACTGACAATCGTTACAAATGACTCAGCGGGTGGCGTTCACGTTTACTACTCGTGACAGAAGTGTAGTACATGAATGTCGTGAAGACTCGTAGCCCAGAAGGTGTCACAACGTTTAGTTTTCGATGAATCACTCACTACCCTTGAATTAGTAATAAGCGCCCGAAAGTCACTTAATTGATCAAAATTCTTTACTAAATTCCCTCCCAAAAAAACAGGGGAGTAAAATTTTTAGGAATAACTTAAACAGTGTCTGTCGTTCTGGACTCGGCAGCCATCTTGGTAGGGTGGCGACGGCGCAGTGGATAAGTTAAGCCTTTGGTGTGAGAGCGATGTTGGGCAATAAAACAATAGCGATAATTATCGCAATATAATTTTCCTCAAGAACAATATGTTCAATATATCATCAATAAAAATTTGAATTTCAATCATGAACAAATTAGCACTAAAATTTTCTATTAAGATATTTATTTTGTTGTGGAAAAGGGACCGAAAAAAGATTTACTAATCATATTTGTTGAAAAAGATTTTATCTTACTATCAAGATAAATAATGATTTTACATATATCGTGATACTTATTGATATCAAATAATATGAAATGTTTTTATTGTAATAAACATTTTTGGCCATATCGCCCCGCCCTACGTGAGAGACCAAATCCCTCTGACGTTCATAGAAATTGTAAGTCGCTTTGGATAAAAGCCTCTGCTACATGAGTCAATGTAAATGTACTGTAACGCTTCCGGGCAGTTATTTCGGACTAACGAGACCAGGCCGCTCTCTAGATGAATGTGCAGAGAGCCACAGCTGCACTTTCACTGGTCACCAGGACATAAAACCTGCATGTTTAGAATCAGCAGGAAAATCTGATAAAAAACGCTGAAAAACTTTGATGACTTTGCCCCAAAATAAGGTTTAAAAAGTGTTTTTCCCCGCTGGTTATATTTCCACTACACATGCACGGTAGACCCTTACGTCAGTGGGACCACACGATTGGCTTCATATGTTTCCCAGTTCAGCTGTTAAAAGCAGACGATTGGCTTTCTAGCGAGAGCAGCGGGGCGCCGTCTTTGGCGTTTCGGGCTTTCCGCACAGAGTTGCATTGAGGATGTCGCTGAGCGGCGTGTCTCCTCTAGAAAACCTCTCTGTCGATACACAGCCCTAGTCCGAGCACGGTGATCATGTTTTGATATTTTGCTTCTCAAGCAACTTTAAAAAAAATTGGAAGGACAAATTATGAACTCGCCTCCTAACGTACGTAGACAGACACAGATTTTATCCACCAAACGCTCATTTCTGACAGCAAAGTTTGGAAAAATCAAACAAATCTTCAAAGTCTTTCTGTCAACAGACATGTTGTCTTCGGTGTGCATGAAACAGAAACAAGACTTTAATTATCTCCTTGTTTTTGTATGAATATCTCATGCTTAAATAACTTTGAACTAGGGCTGGGCGAAATGGTCAAAAATGTTATCACGATAACAAATTCATCATCCTCTAAAAGGCCTTTAAACTTTTCAAGTTTATCAATAATTAAAAGAAGAAGAAACCAGATGGGGTTTTAAACTTTTCTCTTTCTGGTCAGAACAAACACTCGATGCCAAACAGTGGATCACTTCACAAATCTGAGGCAGAACATTCAAAACAATTACGATAAAATCTGTTTTCAACAAATATGCACAAATTAAATTAAAAATTTATTTTCAGTCCATTTTCCTCAACGAAATAATAGAAAATAAAGTGCTGATTCGTTCGGGACTCAGATGAATTAAATCAAACATTTATTTTGCTGTTAAAGGAAATAATAAATCGCTAAACTATCATTATAGTTTAGTTTAGTAAATGATCATGGTTTTATTGAACCCTTTCTAGATGACCTACTGATTATCTGAACGTTTGAATCGCAGCTCATCTGTCAGCTTGTTTTAGAGCACGTCGGTCTGAAGCTCTGGTCTGAATCTGAATTTGCCAGCCTGAGTGTAAAGCCTGTTATCGCACAGCTTCAGGTTTTTTGGCAGCTTCCGTGTAAACCGTTTTCTTCTGATCTCCGTTTTCAGAAACAGGAGGACGCTTCGAGGGGATGATCTGCTTTCACACGCTGGATTTGGTCGTTTTGCTTTCCTCCCTAGTCCTTCGGTACATAAAGTGTTCAGTCATTGATGCATTTTTCCTTTAATGACCTGTTTGGGCTCATTATCCTGCCTGGCAAACGTCGAAAGAAAGGACTGATGGTCTCCAACGTGGCAGAACACCAGAGCTGGCAGCTGCTGTTCTCTCCGTTAGCAACGTTAGCCGTGAAGCTCTGAATTCAGCTGCGTGTTGAAACTATGTTTTTAATCTGTGTTTATTTTAAAAGGAGCAAATCTTTTCTTACATGAAATAATAAATGAGGCTCGAATGTTTGATCCCCAAATCTAGAATTACCTTCATCAGCAGCTATTTCTAATGCGCAACAGCTCTGATATGAGAAAACAAAAAGATCATGATTGAGGTGGTTAAAGTACGTGAAGCAAAGTTTGTCTCTGATCACACAGCTGCTTCTGTTTTTCAAGGAAGGTTAAAAATCGAGGTCAACCTGATCCAAGAGGCTTCAAGGATCTTCCAGGTCCAGTTGCCCTTGATTTTTAACCTTCCTTGGATCACTATGACCTGGAATCTTCACAAATACCTGCACGTTCTGTAACAGGGATGTCACGATACCAGAAATTTAGTAGTCGACATAGATGCCTGTCCAGCTCCACGATTCTCTTAATCAAAAACAAAAGAATAAATCCCATGTACTTCAACATGCACCCTCTTAGACCTCTAACCCAAACGTCAGAATGACTGAAGTGCTACTGGAGTTGATTAATATAACTTTAAACACACTTAAACTAATATATTTTTCGTTTTCGCTTAATAATGTTTGCTAACAAATGCATGCAGACAACTACAGCTGTAAAACACTGAAGGGCCGCAGCATAGAGTTTTACCTAGTGTGTAAAAATACGCTAAGTTTATGTCTTAGCCCCTTCCTTACAGCGCGGGCTCTCATTGGCTGCTGTTGGCTGTGAAAGGGACATGTGAGCTCCTATTGGGTCAGATTTGGTGTCAGTCGAAAGGTCAGAGTTCAGAGGCTAATTTGAATACAAGCTTTCGTAGTTGTTTACATTCAAATTGAGTTATTACGGTTATAATGACACACGAGCCGCGTCTGCCGGCAGATATGAAGCGGTGTAGCAGACCCTGAGGATTTACTGAGGGAGTAATGTGTTGTGGACTAAATGTTTGAACTGGATTGGATCGTCTGGACCTTTTTTGTTGGAATATAATCGATCGGTGGATTAAGTTACTGTGAGGCTTCATAGGTGAGTCGCGTCACTTCTGATTGCACTGGCTGGTCTGACAGAGGCGCTGATTGGACCCGCTGTGGTGATCGTATCTTGAAATTGTTGCATTGGTGGAATCACGAGGATTTTAGCCTTCAAACGGTGGATCACATGAGGATGGAGTTAACATAGCAGGTGTGTGCACAGACCGAAAACTGCCGTCAATCTTAAGAGGTTAATAAAAACATCTGAACATCACAAACAACAACAACTAACAGCTGAGAGAGGATGTGCAGGACAGATGACAGGTGGATTGATAAAGATATTCATAAATGTGCAAGCTGTTGAAATAACAACCTGTGCATATTTAATTATTAAATTAATTAAAAAAAGTTAATTTTCTTAACTTTTCTTTATAAACTCACTGGTGTGAAGTGTTTAAATGTGGTCAGTTATTGCTGATTTAAATGGATCGTGTTGCTCTTTTCAGACGCTCCCTAACTCCTCCCACAGGAACAGGAGCGTCGGACAGACGTTCAGTTCTTAGAGCTGCAAACTGCGTCGTCAGCTTTTGGTGATTTTCAGGTGATCAAACTGTGAAACGTCTGCCTGAATCAGCTCTCCAACAGATCCAGAACTGGGAGAAATCCAAGCTGGAAAAGATTTTCCTCACCAAGTCGAACTGACTTCGAAGACAAGAGCAGAAAACGAACCATTTTTCTCCTGAAAGTCTTGAATCCTCACCTGAATCCTGCAGGTCACATTTCTCCTGATGGCTCGTATTTAACCGGAGACAGTGTTTGGATGCATAATGTTAATTATCTCATAATATTTGGGGCTACAGGTTTGGGTGGATGTTGATTTGAGTTTTTGTTTTCCCGTATGGAGATGAGGTTAACCCTCCCGCAGCACGAGAGCATTAATGAGCTCACATGGTGGTTGTAAGATCATTATCACACTAATCACCGTGAAAAGCAGCAGCAGCATCATTTCATTGCTGCTGTACGAGACCTTCAGAGCGTCACGACTGCTGCCTGCCACGTGTCAGCGTCAGAAATGTTGTGTCTTAATGAGCTGCAGCAGCACGCGTTTCACATTTTACCCGCTCATGTTGGGATTTAACCTCCTAACATGCCGTCAGGTCCTGGAGGCAGCGTTCAGTACATGAACCCAACTGCTCTGTTGGAGAGCTGAAAATAATTGTGATCTAATCCAATAGAAAGTTCAAAACATATTATTTAAATAATAAATTCCCAAAGACTGCTGCTGCATCATTAATAACTTTGGTTTGGATCTAAACAACTGCGATATCTAGATTTTAAAAAGGGCTGCTGAACTCTGACCTTTCGATTAGCACCTAATTCAACCCAACAGGAGCTCGAACGTCCCGTCCTCAGCCTACAAAAAGCCAAAAGTGAAATACGATCCATTTTATTCATCAGTAACTTTGTTTTTTTTATCTAAAAATCTCAAACCACTGCCAACACAGAGACCACTCTTAAACATTTCACTCCCGAGTTTGTAAAGAAAGTTAAGAAAGTGGATCAATGCTTAACGGCTTCCTCTCCTCATTCTTCAAAGGACATCTGTGTGACAGGCGGCAGAAATTGACGGTGAAAGTGACCTGAAAAATTAGCAGTAAGTTGTCAGTCTGGCAGTAAATGGACAGAGTTGGTCCATCTCGCCGGGGCTTCGCACTTGGAGCAGGAAAGCTAACAGTAGCGTAGGGCCGGACAATAAAACAACAACAACAAATGTTTGATTTTATTCACTTGAATCATACACGAATGAGGACTTAATTTTTTATCAAGATGTTTATTTTGTTGAGGAAAAAGCTTTTACTTAATTTTCCTCGTGCATATTTGTTAAAGTTTTTATCATGATTGTTTTGAATGTTCTACCTCAGATTTGTGAAGTGATCCACGGTTTGGCCTCAAGTGTTGCCCATAAAGAAAAGTTTAAACCACAATCTGGTTTCTTCAACTTTAACTCAGGAGCAAAAATCAGCCTTTAAAAAGATTTGATACTTATCGTGATAATTATCAATATCGAAAGATAAGCAACTTCTCATCGTGACAGCGTTTCTGGCCGTATCGTCCAGCCACAACGGTACATTATTTGGCGGTTAACGTAACGTTAATTAGCCGCATGTCGTTCCTGCCGACTTGGTTGGGTCATTACAAATACTGGACTGACAAGTAGTCACACAGTGAGAAAAAAAAATCCAGAACAGAAAAAGATCCATCAAGATGCAACAATAATCTTTTTTTTTTTTTTTTTAAATCGCATCGCAATCCTCTGATTGTCATCGAATCGTGAGGTGCCTAGAGATTCCCCCCTAAACACTTCATTAGCTAACGTAAAAAGTGGAAACTGGGTCATTTTACAATATGATATCTTCAGCTATGAGTGTCAGACATGAAAATACAACAGCAACAAAAAGGCTTTCTTACTCATAAATACATTATATATATATATATATATATAGGGTTTTTCTGTTTTTGTTTTTTTTCGCCTAGTTACATGGCACGGCGACCCACAAGAACCGCGGTCACTCCTCTGAGATTACTGTGGTTAGTGACACAGAAGGCTGCAGAATATAATGTTTGATATGAATAGTCAGTGTGGTTGAAAAAAAAAATATATACACACACACACACACACACAGAGGAAATTGCAAAACTCAAACCATCAGATAAAACTGAAAAGACTGCAGAGTCACATACTGAAGTGCGTGACACACAGAAAGAAGATATTAATACTAAGAGCTCATCTAATGTCAAATATAAAAACTCTTTCTACCCAGTGTAGCAACTCCAGCTGTCACATGTGTTCATCTCATGGTGCTGAATGACAATCCTCTTAGTTCCTGTTTACTACAAACTGAATACTGTTTGGGGTTGGTGGGACAAAACATGATGTCTGACGAACATTTTTCAATGTTATAGAAAAAGAATGATTAGAAAAAAAGATGGGGATTAATACATTTTCTGTCGATAAACTAATTGTTTCAGTGCATATAAAATAAAAAAGTAAAGATTATCCCTTAATTAAACAACGGACATGTTGTTCACAGCATGTTTGAATTATTAATTAAATAAAAACAAATTAATATTTTGAGACATAAAAAACTAAAACTGTTTTTCTACAAAATAATTTTTTCGTTGAACAACAGAGACCAAACTTTTGTTTTTTAAATTCAAGCAGGAACCTCAGGAAAGTGAAGCCAGTGCTGAAATAACTAAACCTGCGTCCTCTCCAGCAGCCAGCAGGGGCGACTCCAGCGGCTGCAGAAAGAAGTGTGATTGTATAGAAGTCTGTGAGAAAATGTTTCTACTTCTCAGCTGATTTATTCCCTCAGTAAACACTTTCCTGATGAGTTTCTGGTCTCAGTCGCTAGTTTCAAGTCTTCTTCAACACAGCATGATGTTCATTTAGTAAATTATGGTCCCATTTAGGGGAACAGAGACCAGGAAGCAGGGGAGGCTTTAGGGCGGGGCTACAAGCTGATTGACAAGTCGCTACCTGCTAATATCACAGTTGACATGAATTACAGATGCACCTTGCTAACCAAGCTAGCAAGCTAGTTGCAAAACAATCAAGATAACGCCAAAATGCCAAACTCGAGGCTTCAAAACAGCAGTCCACAAACCAACGCGTGACGTCACGGCGGCCACATCCACTTCCTTTATAGCGTCTGTGTTTAAAACACAAGCAGCCAAACAAGAAACTGTAGAAGGTGGGCTCTCCCCAGCTTCACTGACTCCATTTGAATCTTATTCTTCTTAAATGTCGTGTATTTTATTTCAAAACTTGAAATACGAACTCATAGGGTCAATGAAAATACACTCAAGTGTCCACTTTATTAGGAACACTACCTTCCTCTAAGTCAGTCCAATCGATCGGCCTGGTAACAGATCCTCCTTCATGCAGGAGGATGTAGTTTGTGATGTAGTTTGTGCTGCTGTTGATTTATAATACTGTTCGCTTCATGAAGGTTAGAATTTACAGCAGGACTGTTGTGTTTTTATCACCTTTATTTAACCAGAAAAAGTCCTGGCCCAACCCGTTCTCATCCCAGGGCGTCACATATAGACGCCTGGGCACCAAAACCACTTGGTAACGTTTAGGAAAAGATCACGGTTTGGGTTAAAATAAAGGAATCAGTGTTGACTTTTGTTTCACACGGGGAACGAACATCAGTCTCCAGGGTGAAAGTCCGGTTTCTGACCCACCATCCACCTCCTTCAGCTGACTTTTCTGTTTTTTACAGCAGTACTTTTAGCGTTGAACAGTGGCGCTAAAGGGCTTCCCCTCAGTGCGTTAAACTATGACGTGAAAGGCTGCCAGATGCTGAAGGACGTGACAAAGCGTAGGGATCTGACGCTCTGGGAATGAGGCAGGCAGCAGCACGATCAACAGGGTTACAGACATAAAAACACAGCATCTTACTATGAAAATAAAGAATAAATTTCAGGATCATAAACTGTCACAAGGCATCGCCATCAGGGATCAAACAGACCAGTCAGTCAAAGCGTCTCCCGCCACATGTGCCTGCATCCAAGTCATATGAAATGACTGTAAACGCACCCAGTGAGAGCAGCTGTGAAGATTCAGGCCATTTTGGGAGCAGCGTGCTTAAACACCCCTTTTTCAGATTCACTCCTGACTTTAGGGATCAAGTCCTGGAAGCGAAGACCACACTTTCCTCAAGGCTGCAGCAGACCAAGAAACAGCCGTATAAATAAAATATGCAGATGATTAAGTCTGCAGGTGAACTGTTGTGTCCACACGTTAGTTTGCGCTACCTGTACCTAATAAACTGGACACTGAGTGTAACTGGTGGATCAGCTGCAGCTCTGGAGAAAAAAAACCCATCATTTTGTGTGCCAGGTGTTTTATTTCTGGTCACGGCCCCCATGTTGGGAACCACTACTCTGAGCTTTTCTTTCACTTTAGTTTTCATAAACTAACGAGGTTAAATGAAAATTACATGCACACGTCTCCCCTGCAGAAACCAACTGCTACACCTGAACCAGCATCATCCCCCCTGACATATTAAAAGCAGTAGATCTGGACACAGGAGTCCTCTGGTAGAAAATGCAGCAGGAGGCGACAGCTCATTCTGAAAGAACTAGAAAGATAGAAACGCTCAGGCAGGCTGCACCGCACCTGTGCAGGTAAATGAAAAAGCACCAGCTGTGGATGGAAAATCGCGCTGTTGTTCAGACAGACAGGTTTCTTCTGGTGTGTGTGTGCGCGCGCTCACGCGCCTGCGTGAGTGATCCTCAGTGATGCTGACAGACTTGCAGGGAATCACTGAGGCTGCAGCCGACTGACCCACTTTCCGCAGGGCCAAACGAGCTGCTGGCTGCCTCACAAACCGACCTGCGGTGCCACAACGCGTCCGTCTCCCCGCTCCTCCTCCAGCACACACACACACCTACATCCTCACCACACACCTCCTTTATAACTTCTCCATTCACTTAAACCCATTTTATCTGCTCTGTTTTGACAAAGCCAAGCCGCACAGCTGCTTCACATGCGCCCAGACAGGCGGCGGCAGCGGCGCCTCCAAACACTCAATATCTACCGGGAAAAACGGCTCCTTACCTGGGTAAACCAGAGCAGACACACCGTTAGAAGCAGCGGTGAAAGCATGGCGTCTCTCTGTCAAACACTTCCCGTACAGTCTGGGTTTTTCCTCTCAGTCTGCTGCGCATCCAAACAATGGCGATTTTTCTGCTGCATCGGAGCGCGATGCTCCCGCACGGATTCTGTTTGCGGCGTGTTTCCGCTCCGCAGCTCTAACTGCACACCGCCATCATCATCATCATCTTTATCTTCTTCACCGTCGGTATTATCTTCAGCTTCGGTGCGGAACGCCGCTCGAACCGGACCCGCTGTGATTCAGAGGAAACAGGCCGGGCTCCGGCGTCCATGCCGCGGCCTGGAGACGAGCAGGAGGTCGGTGTCGGTCAGCGGTGATGAAGCTGCTGCTGCTGCTGCGCGGCGTCGCCCCGCCCTGCGCTCCGGAGGCTGCACGGAGACACGGGTCCTCCCCCTCATCCTCATCATCATCATCTTCATCTTCTTCAGAAGCATTACAACATGCACTTTCTGGGAACCAGCAAGTCTTTAAAGGTCACATTAAATCCCCTTTTTCCCGCCTTCTCAGCAGAGAAACTATTTGTGGATCATGCAGCAGCTTATTTTGACTCATGTTCAGGTTTTGTGTGAGGCAGCGACCTCTTGTGGCAGAAGAAGTCAGGAGATGCGGTATAAAGAGCAACAAAGTCGGTAAGGCGTAAAGTGCCTTTCAGACACAATGCAGCATTATTTTGTTGCTGCGTCGACCAACATGCAACGTACCGCTTTGCAAGCTCGCACGCAACCCGCAGTCAAAATTCAACCTTGTTGACCTCCTGCGCTGAACCCGTAGACACGACAAAAGAAGTGACATAGCCGCCGTGATGTCACAACATTTGTTTGTGGACTGCCGTTTTGAAGCCTCGAGTTTTTTGGCCATCGCATGTTGATTTTTGCAACCGGACACCAAACGTGAGCATATTTGGCGCCAGCTGCATCTGTAATTCACATTAACTGTGATATTAGCTGGGATGCTAATTTTGGCTAGCGACAAACAGGCTTAAAACAAAATGTGCTTACTTACCTCTATCCGTATTGTATTGTCCTTGTAGCCCCGCCCTAAAGCCTCCCCTGCTTCCTGGTCTCTGTTCCTCTAAATGGGACCATAATTTACTAAATGAACATCATGCTGTGTTGAAGAAGACTTGAAACTAGCGACTGAGACCAGAAACTCATCAGGAAAGTGTTTACTGAGGGAATAAATCAGCTGACAAGTAGAAACATTTTCTCACAGACTTCTATACAATCACACTTCTTTCTGCAGCCGCTGGAGTCGCCCCCTGCTGGCTGCTGGAGAGAACGCAGGTTTAAGTCGCCCCCTGCTGGCTGCTGGAGAGAACGCAGGTTTAAGTCGCCCCCTGCTGGCTGCTGGAGAGAACGCAGGTTTAAGTCGCCCCCTGCTGGCTGTTAGAGAGGACGCAGGTTTAAGTCGCCCCCTGCTGGCTGCTAGAGAGGACGCAGGTTTAAGTCGCCCCCTGCTGGCTGCTGGAGAGGACGCAGGTTTAAGTCGCCCCCTGCTGGCTGTTAGAGAGGACGCAGGTTTAAGTCGCCCCCTGCTGGCCGCTGGAGAGGACGCAGGTTTAAGTCGCCCCCTGCTGGCTGCTAGAGAGGACGCAGGTTTAAGTCGCCCCCTGCTGGCTGCTAGAGAGGACGCAGGTTTAAGTCGCCCCCTGCTGGCTGTTAGAGAGGACGCAGGTTTAAGTCGCCCCCTGCTGGCTGTTAGAGAGGACGCAGGTTTAAGGCGCCCCCTGCTGGCTGTTAGAGAGGACGCAGGTTTAAGTCGCCCCCTGCTGGCTGCTAGAGAGGACGCAGGTTTAAGTCGCCCCCTGCTGGCTGCTGGAGAGGACGCAGGTTTAAGTCGCCCCCTGCTGGCTGCTGGAGAGGACGCAGGTTTAAGTCGCCCCCTGCTGGCTGCTGGAGAGGACGCAGGTTTAAGTCGCCCCCTGCTGGCCGCTGGAGAGGACGCAGGTTTAAGTCGCCCCCTGCTGGCCGCTGGAGAGGACGCAGGTTTAAGTCGCCCCCTGCTGGCTGCTAGAGAGGACGCAGGTTTAAGTCGCCCACTGCTGGCTGCTGGAGAGGACGCAGGTTTAAGGCGCCCCCTGCTGGCCGCTGGAGAGGACGCAGGTTTAAGTCGCCCACTGCTGGCTGCTGGAGAGGACGCAGGTTTAAGTCGCCCCTGCTGGCTGCTAGAGAGGACGCAGGTTTAAGTTATTTCCACATTGGCTTCGGTCGTGAGAGCCGGAGCGCAAATTGCATTGTGTCTGAAAGGACCTTAAGGAGGTGAAGGCGGTTGCCAAGTAGGACCAGGACTTTTTACTCTGGAGATCAAGGTTCAAGTCCAATGCTGACTTATGTAAGTTAGTCCTGAACCTGACCAAACTACCACCGTTTCACAACCTTCACCCCGTGTTAACGTCGGTCTTTTCTAGTTTTATACACACAGTTGTGTCTTATTTGGTTTTATTGATTTATTTCGCTGGTTTAAGAGGATGAACTCATTTTCCCTAAAAGTGCTCCAGCGTCTGGTGAAAACTGCCCAACGGATCACTGGCACCTTCCTCCCCCTCACAGTGGACTCTCCCCCTCCTCCCATCCTCACAGTGGACTCTCCCCCTCCTCCCATCCTCACAGTGGACTCTCCCCTCCTCCCCCTCACAGTGGACTCTCCCCCTCCTCCCATCCTCACAGTGGACTCTCCCCCTCCTCTCCCCCTCCTCCCCCTCACAGTGGACTCTCCCCCTCCTCCCATCCTCACAGTGGACTCTCCCCCCTCCTCTCCCCCTCCTCCCATCCTCACAGTGGACTCTCCCCCTCCTCTCCCCCTCCTCCCATCCTCACAGTGGACTCTCCCCCTCCTCCCCCCTCCATCCTCAAAGTGGACTCTCCCCCTCCTCCCCCTCACAGTGGACTCTCCCCCTCCTCCCCCTCCTCCCCCTCACAGTGGACTCTCCCCCTCCTCTCCCCCTCCTCCCCCTCACAGTGGACTCTCCCCCTCCTCCCCCTCACAGTGGACTCTCCCCCTCCTCTCCCCCTCCTCCCCCTCACAGTGGACTCTCCCCCTCCTCTCCCCCTCCTCCCCCTCACAGTGGACTCTCCCCCTCCTCCCCCTCACAGTGGACTCTCCCCCTCCTCTCCCCCTCCTCCCCCTCACAGTGGACTCTCCCCCTCCTCCCATCCTCACAGTGGACTCTCCCCCTCCTCTCCCCCTCCTCCCCCTCACAGTGGACTCTCCCCCTCCTCCCATCCTCACAGTGGACTCTCCCCCTCCTCTCCCTCACAGTGGACTCTCCCCCTCCTCCCATCCTCACAGTGGACTCTCCTCCTCCTCCCCCTCACAGTGGACTCTCCCCCTCCTCCCATCCTCACAGTGGACTCTCCCCCTCCTCCCCCTCACAGTGGACTCTCCCCCTCCTCCCATCCTCACAGTGGACTCTCCTCCTCCTCCCCCTCACAGTGGACTCTCCCCCTCCTCCCATCCTCACAGTGGACTCTCCCCCTCCTCCCCCTCACAGTGGACTCTCCCCCTCCTCTCCCCCTCCTCCCATCCTCACAGTGGACTCTCCCCCTCCTCCCCCTCACAGTGGACTCTCCCCCTCCTCTCCCCCTCCTCCCCCTCACAGTGGACTCTCCCCCTCCTCTCCCCCCCTCCCATCCTCACAGTGGACTCTCCCCCTCCTCCCCCTCCTCTCCCCCTCCTCCCCCCTCCTCCCCCTCACAGTGGACTCTCCCCTCCTCTCCCCCTCCTCCCCTCACAGTGGACTCTCCCCCTCCTCCCATCCTCACAGTGGACTCTCCCCCCCTCCCCCTCACAGTGGACTCTCCCCCTCCTCCCATCCTCACAGTGGACTCTCACCCTCCTCTCCCCCTCCTCCCCCTCACAGTGGACTCTCCCCCTCCTCCCATCCTCACAGTTGACTCTCCCCCTCCTCCCCCTCACAGTGGACTCTCCCCCTCCTCCCATCCTCACAGTGGACTCTCCCCCTCCTCTTCCCCTCCTCCCCCTCACAGTGGACTCTCCCCCTCCTCTTCCCCTCCTCCCATCCTCACAGTGGACTCTCCCCCTCCTCTCCCCCTCCTCCCATCCTCACAGTGGACTCTCCCCTCCTCCCTCTCACAGTGGACTCTCCCCCTCCTCCCTCTCACAGTGGACTCTCCCCCTCCTCCCATCCTCACAGTGGACTCTCCCCCTCCTCCCCCTCACAGTGGACTCTCCCCCTCCTCCCATCCTCACAGTGGACTCTCCCCCTCCTCTCCCCCTCCTCCCCCTCACAGTGGACTCTCCCCCTCCTCCCATCCTCACAGTGGACTCTCCCCCTCCTCCCCCTCACAGTGGACTCTCCCCCTCCTCTCCCCCTCCTCCCATCCTCACAGTGGACTCTCCCCCTCCTCTCCCCCTCCTCCCATCCTCACAGTGGACTCTCCCCCTCCTCCCCCTCACAGTGGACTCTCCCCCTCCTCCCATCCTCACAGTGGACTCTCCCCCTCCTCCCATCCTCACAGTGGACTCTCCCCCTCCTCTTCCCCTCCTCCCATCCTCACAGTGGACTCTCCCCCTCCTCCCCCCCCCTCCTCCCATCCTCACAGTGGACTCTCCCCCTCCTCCCATCCTCACAGTGGACTCTCCCCCTCCTCCCCCTCACAGTGGACTCTCCCCCTCCTCTTCCCCTCCTCCCCCTCACAGTGGACTCTCCCCCTCCTCCCATCCTCACAGTGGACTCTCCCCCTCCTCTCCCCCTCCTCCCCCTCACAGTGGACTCTCCCCCTCCTCTTCCCCTCCTCCCCCTCACAGTGGACTCTCCCCCTCCTCCCCCTCACAGTGGACTCTCCCCCTCCTCCCATCCTCACAGTGGACTCTCCCCCCCTCCCCCTCACAGTGGACTCTCCCCCTCCTCCCATCCTCACAGTGGACTCTCCCCCTCCTCTTCCCCTCCTCCCCCTCACAGTGACTCTCCCCCTCCTCCCATCCTCACAGTGACTCTCCCCCTCCTCCCCCCTCCTCCATCCTCACAGTGGACTCTCCCCCTCCTCCCATCCTCACAGTGGACTCTCCCCCTCCTCTTCCCCTCCTCCCCCTCACAGTGGACTCTCCCCCTCCTCCCCCTCACAGTGGACTCTTCCCCTCCTCCCCCTCACAGTGGACTCTTCCCCCCTCCTCTTCCCCCTCCCCCTCACAGTGGACTCTCCCCCTCCTCTTCCCCTCCTCCCCCTCACAGTGGACTCTCCCCCTCCTCCCCCTCACAGTGGACTCTTCCCCTCCTCCCCCTCACAGTGGACTCTCCCCCTCCTCCCATCCTCACAGTGGACTCTCCCCCTCCTCCCCCTCACAGTGGACTCTCCCCCTCCTCTTCCCCTCCTCCCCCTCACAGTGG
>NW_024041098.1:0-38305 GCF_014851395.1 Micropterus salmoides
CGACATTCACCCACAGTCATAGCGCCACCTGCTGGCAAAGGAAGTGACTTTTAACGGAGTAGCCCCCGCCGCACGTTTCACCTACATGCACGAATTTTCTGTGGTACGGTATCTTGTCCAGACGCACAAAAAGTATCTTGGAGCCATAGCCTAAACCCAACAGGAAGTCAGCCATTTTCAATTTTACGTCAAATTTTGGATGATTTACACACTTCGTACTTTAACGAACCTCCTAGGGATTTAGTCCGACCAACCTCAAATTTCTGCTGTGCCTTCTAAAGGCATTGAAGATGAAAAGTTGTGCTATTTGCGAGTTTTCGTCAATGGGCGTGTCCGTGGCGTGGCGTCAAAGATCAACTCTTCGCCATGACACAGGAAGTTGTTGTAACTTCAGTGTACATGCTCACATCTGAACCAAACTTTACGTGATTGATAACTGTCCCACCCCGAAGACATCTACACGCCAATACCGATTTATATTCATAGCGGCAAGTGCTATGTAGCTCCACATAGGGAACACAGGAAGTGACTATAGCACCTTCATGCGGCGTCGGAACCGCGTAGCAAATTCACAGCCGCACCGGCAGAGCTCCAGAATGTGCAACTCGGCCAGCTCACACCCGGACGCGCTACAAGGGTGAGGGCCCGCCCAACGCTGCTTGCAGCTTTAATTTTCACTATAATTCCATCCATAACTAACATAGTAACTGAATGCATAACTATTTTGGTAAAGGACTTCATACACTTTCTGGAATAAAACATCTAAAAGCCAATATCCTATCCGATGGGCGATCCGGGACAAAATCTTATCAAATGGGGGTCCTGGTCTAATTTGTGTCAGTTTAGGGATCCATGATGTGAAAAAGTGTTTGAACCACTGAGTTAAGAGGATGGATGGATACCACTCTCATATAAGTCTCTTAAATATGAAGCTAAACCTTGGTATAAAAACTGGAAATAGGGGAAAACAGCTAGCCTGGCTCTGTCCTAAGGTAACAAAATCCACCTTCCAGCACCACTAAAGCTCACTAATTAACGTGTTATACATTTAATTCATATAAAAAAGTGTAAAATGACATACAGAGTCTTTATGCTAAGCAAAGCTAACCGGCTGCTGGCTGTAGCTTCATTTATCACACAGACATGAGTGGCAACGATCTTCTCATCTAATGAGCTAATAGGCTAATAAGCATATTTCCCAAAACATCAACTAATCCTTTAAGCAACAGAGACTAAAAAAAAAAGTCTTGTTACATTTAAAAACTTTAAAAAGTTGACTGCAAGACTCAACATTTAATGGTAAATATTCATTATTTTTTCTCCGTATTGTGTCCCCGCCTTACTGTAACTCGAGTTTATGGCAAAAAAAGGAGTCCATATGCTGCTTCTTCAACAGTTCTTGTCCCTGATTTGCTGTGTAGAGTGTAATAGACAACACTGCACCATACAAAGCCCAGCTGCATCCACTCATCTCTTCAACCTGCTCCTCGTTTCCCCTCCTCTGTCTTTCCACTCTCACAGAATCTTCATTCCTTTCCTTTAATTTCCCTCCTCTAATCAATAACTGTTGCCTTGCAGCTTTCATCACCCCTGAAACAGACTCCCTCTCAGTCTTTTCATCTATGGCTAATTAGTCTTTTCAGTAATTACTGGGTTTTGTTCATCCTGTTCTGTCTACATGGGCCATTTAAGTTGTGTTTCTGAGTCAGGATTCACAATCTTGAATTTAACTCTGACTTTACAGAAGCAGGCGGGCTTCTATATATAGGACAGAACGGGAGAGAGAGAAGAAGACAACTGAGGGGTAGAAGATGGAAATCAAACCAGCCATTTTATTCTTTCATTTCCTCTCGACTACTCCCACTTTTTCCCCCCATTAATTGGAACCATCTTACATTTCACTCATTTCTCCAAAAAGTCCTGAAGCCACAAGCTGTTCTCTTATTTTTTCCCCATTCCTTTCCTACCTCTGCTGTCTCCCTTCCTGAATTTAAAAATTAATGTGCAAGATCAGAACCTGGGCAGAGAGAGTAATATAAGGAAATGACAACAGAATAAATCCTTAGGTGCAGCTGTAATAGCACCCCACTGACACACGAGGGTCACATCTTGAACTCAGGATGGGCAAGCATGTCAGCTTCCAAACAATCTTTTAGTAGAAGAATTCAAATATAAATATCTAATTACTAATTCGTAGCTTCAAATTTCAGCTAAGTATGACTTTTACTGAGTCACCTCTCACAGACTGTTCCTGCCATCATCCATTTTTCATATCTGTCTTGCCTGCAGTCATTCTTTCCTCTGTCTCATTTCCTTTGTGTCAGCAAGTGAAAAGCACTGTGCAGTAAAAACTAGCTGAGATGTGAGCCAACAGGACAATGAGCAGATCTACGGGGCCAAGTCTACTCTACTGACACCAGGCAAGACCTGCAGCCCTTGGGGAGGGACTCGTGATACGAACTGGACTGATCCCCAGTTAAATATAGCATCCAGCTAGAATGGGATATCCAGAAGTAGTTTTTTTTCCCTCTAAGTCAGTTGTTTGGATTTATTTTCTTTTTTAAACCCTACACTCTTAGCCTCAATAGGAACAAGCGTGGAGGGATAAAGGCAAGACACAGAGATGGATAGAGAATAGAAAGATGAATAGTGAAGAAAGAGGGAATACTGGACCCTTTTCTTTACACAAAAGGCACATTAATCTTAGGGGGATCAGAGGGGAATTTCTTCAAATTTATCCTATACCCTAAATGCTACATGTCCTATGTATCATATATGTATACATATATTTCTTTCATATTAAAGTGACAGGTGCAATGCTATCAGGAATGCTGTTACAGTTTCACTTTTGACTTCAGAAGAAATTAAATCATAACAGATCTGAAAGCAACATTTTACCCATAAATAAAGTCTATATATTCGCATATACCTAAATAGGGCTGCAACTGACAAAACAGATTGTTTTCTAAATCAGTCGTTTGGTCTATAAACTGGGTCCTCTGTGACATCTTCAAATGTCTTGTTTTATAGGACAGTCCAAAACCCAAAGATGTCAGATACTATCACATAAGACTAAAAAAAGAAAACAAATCTTTACAGTTGAGAACCAAAGATTTTTTTTCTTGAACAATTAATCAAAATACTGTATTATATATTCCCTATTAATTTTCTGTCAATCAACTACTCGTTACTACTACATTTATCTAACTAATTGTTTCAACTCCACACCAAAAACTCGATAACAAGATCATGAATTAGTCCTTTGCATCAGTAATTACATGTTTCTGGCCAACTGGAGCGGGCTCAGCTTCTGTGCACCATAGAGACTTCTTGAGAGACTGATCGCCACCGACTGCCCGCCACAAAAACATCACCCTGTGTTTTCAGAGTGGAGGAAAATATACTGGCCCTAGGAATCATTCTACCCCATGGAAAGATAAATCAAGGAGGGAAAATAGGGTAGATGGAAAAGTGGAGATCAGTTCCCTTTGGATAGTGGATGAGAAAAGTAAAAGAAACAGAATGTCAAAAGAAAAAGAGAAAGATACAGAGATTAAGAGAGCCACAGCATAGGTTAGAAAGATGAATCAGGGCCGCACTGAGTATAAGATGTGGGTTTTTTGATGATGTGATATTTGTCCATGAGTGGATGAAAATACAGGCAGGAAAAATGGACGTTGTATGTACAAGCGCTCTGGTAGCCGCAGAGCAGGAGGGCCCTGTTTTCTCACCAGTGTAGGCTTTCAAGAGCTGGCACTACGTTACCATACCTTCACTGCAGCTGCAGTGATTTGTTTGCTGCAGTCTCTGTTCCATCAGCATTTAAATTCATACACTTTCCAGATAATCTAAACAATTATGTGAACCAGGAGATGTGTCAGGTGACAATGATCCATGGAGGGGACACAGGTAAAGTCAAAAATAAATATCAAACATTGCAAGTACTGTATGTCTAGCCAATGGCTATTCAGTACTGAAGAAGTAATCTTATCCAGCTTGCACATTTGTTGAGGAATCTTGTTGGGGGGGGGGGGGGGGGGGGGGGGGTGTAGAAGCCATTACCCAGCCTGAGGCAGTGCAGGTTGCATTCTATCCACTCACAATCATTCACTCAGCAGATCTAGCCAGAAATCACTTGTTTTTTAATTTGCTTGTTTTGGATGACGACAGGCAGGAAGAGGTCATCTGTCCAAGCATAACTGACTGATGTATTTTCAGACTTCCAAAGCATCCAGAAAAAGGGCCAGCTAAACTAGTGGTGTAAAAATGGAATTATGGGAAGTAAATAATCCCTTAATTCCATGGTGTTGCCGAATATTATAACTAGAGTCACGACTCATACATCAGGATGTCATAAAATGTTTTCCGAACTCAACTCAGAGTTCTCCTTAATATTTTTCATAATTAGGTTTTGGGTGTAATAAGGCAGACTTGCATTGTGATTTTTGGTCCAGGCTAGGCGAACAAATCAGTTTAACTGCCCTGCTAAGTGAAATGAAACACTGAAGTGGTAAAAAGGCTGTGATTATTGAGCCACGTTGCTAATTGGGCCGTGTGGCCACAGTAAGGGATCCAGCCAGACAATGGTGCCAGCTTGGGCTGTGGTCAACCCTCTCTGCGGTCCCCGCAGTCCCCCCCCCCCCCAAGTGCACCAACTGCACTGTGCCTACTGGCAGGGTCCTCCCTCTAGGAAAACTACCCAAGGTCGCAGAGGCTGGTCTTGGATCAGAGCACCATACAGAAGTAATCAGTTCCTGGAAGTAACATGATTAACGAGACCACTGAATTGCCCGAATATGCTTTTCAGTCCAAAAGAAGCACTAGAGAGCCAGAGGAGATTTCAAGTTCATGTTTGGTGATCTCCTGGGTTTTTGATGGTTACTGTGGTTGGGATTCAAGCGATGAATATTCTACAGATGCACTTAGTGGCTTGGTCCTTTAAATCCAAACAGAGATCCACGGGGCAGGACAGGGCACTAATGACAGAGGAAGGAATGATGCTGCTGACGACAGCAAGACCTCCGACACCCGGGGCTGATGAGAATCTGCACGCCAGACCTGCTCCGTGAAAAAAAACACAGAGAGATGATTCTTCGGAAGGGTTTCTTATGAAGAGTTAGACAGAGCAGAAGCACACAACACACAACTAATCATGCCCACACTGTTGGAGAGACCATGAAGCTCCTCAATCCCTGTAGCCGGACCCAGCCCATCCAGTGCCTGTTGTCCTTTGCAGCTCTTTCATAGCTGCCATGGATACAGCTGGCTGGCTTTACTCCCTCTCTGAAACCACATCATACAGGCTTCACATCTTCAAAGTACCCCCACGCATATGCATAGACTCATGAATTGAGCACAGGCGGATTGACTCGGGAGGCACATGTGTGCAAGGCATGACATGTTCATGTCATTTGTGTACAACCATTTAATCCTTTACTCTGTTCAAATACTGGACACTCTTCCTTTGTTTTACAATCCTTTCTCAATCTATTTGTTTGCTCTAATCAAAGAGTGATATTGAAACGTTCCTGCATCAACTTCAAGGACTCGAGAAATAATTCATATCAAAGCAGAATTCTTCAATGAATAGCAGAAAAACAAGTTTAATTTTAAACAAGTATATGGTTTATACAAGATTATAATTACATTCTAATTAGAGCAACAGGTGTTGGCCTAAGGGGACATAAATGTGCAATGAGATCAAGTGTGTAACATGCTAGCCAAAGCTAAGGTTGTATCTTTCTATACACTGGGTATCATTTCAATGCCCAGAGCCCAAGCGTTGACCCCTGGCATACTCTATGTGCAGCAGCAGAGTACGGGCAAGCTGACGGACAACTTGATTAAGTACCTCATATTCATAACACTAACAAATAACTCTGTCTCCTGCCACTGCTCACACTGCTCCAGGCCCTCCAATGCTAACTTTCCCCAATACTCAACAGCTTCACTCAGGGAGAACTTCTACTTAGCTCTTGCATTGGGAACCACAAATTGTAGCAGAACCTGTTGTCTTAAGCAGTTCAATTAGTAAAAGATGACCTACGTTTGCTTTTGTTGGAAAAGGATCCGGCATTTATAAGACATGTGGGAGCCAGATTTCAAGGCCCCCTATGCTCACAGTTTCTGTGAGCATAGGGGGCCTGTTTCCCCTGAGCTCTAACTGGGGAACTGTTTCCCTTGTTGAGCGTGTTCATTATGAACACCGCTCATTTTCTTTGGCCTCCGAGAAGAAAAACATTCAGCAACAATACAGGTATGCACACCTGTGTCCCATTCGCCTAACCTGTGGTATACGGCAGCTGCGCTAGGGTACAGTGCATTCTTCTAAAACAACCCCTGGGAGACACTACAAAGGCAATTACTTTCATGGTGCTGTCTAAATTGGACCTTTGAATCTTTGTGTTCTGCTGCTTTCACCGCTGCATATATTGAGTAAAAAGATCTTCTGGATAGCCGCAAACATTGGGACACCACTGCCCGACTTCACCACACCAGATCCAGACATTCTGCTTTGCTTAAAACACACATCGCATTTACTTTCATAAATATTTTCATAAAATACACACAAATGTGTACGTTAGCACCGCTCATGAATGACTGATGAGTCAATGTATTTAATTTTGGTCAGTTAACTGAGATTATGTAATGGGGAAAAACAGTCATGGTGGTAAAATAAAAATAAAATAAAAAATATTTCCCATATTAAACTTGATTGATATTATTTAATGCATGTTTAATATGATTATCATATCAGCAGTGTTTACGCACATTTTCTCATTCACCAATGATTTATGATTTGTGTCAGATTTTAGTGAAATAGCCCTTTGCTGTTACTCAACTTAAACTTTTCTGTTATTTAGCCAATTATCTCTAATTATATAATAACCATATAAAACTATTGTATTTTCTCACAGCATAATGAGACGTTACATTCAACAAGGGTATGATGGATAAATGGATTAAAGTTTTGAAAATGGCAAAGTGGTTGGGCTATTCCTCATAATTACAGAAGACTGCTGAAATAATGGAAACTCATACCAATAAAATGTAAATGCTCCGTATTTGTATAGCGCCTTTTTGACCACTCAAAGCGCTTTTACACTACATCTGCATTCATCAGTCACACACAACCTGGGGGAGCCGGGGACTGAATGGCCGACCTTCCGATTAACAGCCAACCCACTCTACCTCCTAAGCCACAGCCGCTCCTAAAAGTATTTGATAAATAACAGGTGATGTATAGCCAATAAATGATTTTCAGTAATCAATTTCAGACAGAATTTTACAATCTGGGCAACGCCTACACAATATGCCTGCAACCAGATGGACGCACATGGCCCCCCCCCCACCCCTTCATCTCCTGATCCCAGAACTGGTTGCGTTTCTCCGTTAGCTGTCTACTTGAGAAAAGTACAGGGTGACTTTACCAGGCTGTCGTTTTTACAACTCTCACCTCTTGCATGCAGCACCACAGTCTGACCTCTTAGCTAACCACCAGTATGATTAAGCTAGCACATGGATAAAACACCGGTTTTGAAGTGCACTGGCTGACCATGATGCAGTAATTTAAATAGCATCAGCGGTTGGTCAAACTAAGGTCAGCTAGCCTAGCCACGGATGGAGCCCAGACTGCACTTCATTTCCCTCTGGGCTCTCTGAGGTTGGTCTCTACGGTGTCTCTGGTCTTGTCCTTTTGGGGCCAACTGTATATGTAGATCTCATCAGTCAATTTCTAATAATAATAAAAATAACTTGCATTATTGAAACTTCCAGGGGAGGCTTTACACATCTTCTGCTATTCTGCTCAGTCAAGTTCAACGTACAGTCTCTATGAGACAAAAAGTGTGTCTTTTACACATGTTTATGATAGTATATATCTCTATATACATTATTATAAGCATTAGGTCTTTTATGCACCCAATCCTTACACTGAGGACAAATATCCAGTCACACACAAACAGCGCCTGCTGCCTTCAGCTACTTGCATGCCCCAAAACCACACACTTAACAAATAACCCACAGTAATTGATCATTCGCAAAACAACACTGGGCAGAGAAGACTAATAACAAATCAATTCACACCTCATTCTGCAGTTCTAGGCGTAAAACGGCAGAATTCTCCCTGTTCTTGTAATACCTCCAGGAGCGACAGACTTTGGCCAAGTTTAAAGCAAAGACAGAGAAACAATTTGCTGTTTTAAATAAAATGGGATAGTATAAGCGTAGCAATGCAGAGGGTGATTAAAGCCACATTGTGCTTCCTGAAAAGCAAAGTAAAGATAAAAAGGGTAAACTGAGGTGAAGTCACATGGGAGCTGTGAGATGCTGAGACTGCGCTGATGTCAATTTTATGATTAATTTCTTATATTAAAATCAATCAAGAAGCTTTGTCTCCTATTCAAAAATGACAGACACTTCCCATCGAGTTCCCGAAACAAGTGATTCCCATGTGAACTGATCTCATTTACCCAGTAACAATGATTATTACATTACTGAATCTTCCTTCTTAGCTTAATCTCCCAGCTTCTCGTCCCTAAAATCTGAGAAAATGCAGTAAGATTCAGACAAAGTATGAGTGACAGCTGAAGAAGACTAAGCTAATTTCCATGATAATGAATCTTGCACTGGGAGAAAGAGCTCATCGTCATCCATTTTTGGCTCCAGGTGTCAGCCACATGCGTGTGTATGGCCTTAATTAGTTGGAAACTAAGCGTCCCAGAGCAGCCAGCACACTAATGAGGCCTCCGCTCACAAACAGCTCACACATGTGAGCAAAGAGCTCCGTCGCTGCCAGCTGGCACCCACTCTTACCCCTTTACCCCCCCCCCCCCAAAAAAAATACTTCAGCGCTACCCAGAGAGCAAACACCCACAAACACTTGCACACACAAAGACAAACTCTGTTAATTTGCGAAAGCAGCTAAAACCCCTTCAAACTTCAAACCTATTTCTCCAAATGCCATATATCTTTGGACCCTGCACTTCTTGACCCCTCTTAGCTCCCTTTCCAGCAACCAGGCTGACCAACCGTCATTAACTCATCCTTCGGTTTATACCCGGACAAACAAAACGTAATGCAAATATTACACCAAACCAAACCAGTATTGAGATTATCTCTTCGTTTACAATGAAAAGAAGCACGTAGAGGAGTTAAGTCATAAAAACTAAGCACTGATGCATCAATCATCAAGTGCCACTCCATCCAGTGCGGCAATGGAATATCCAGATTTTATGCCACTGTTTTGCTGAGCTGTCCAGGATAGCAGAAATCCTGTACCCTCATTAGGAAAGACTCCTTTTCAGCTCAGCCAGAGTCCCTCAAACTATAACTAACACTGGCAGTGAGGCGGCCAGTAGCACAAGGAGCTGAGAGAGGAGAAGAAAGACAGAAGAAAAAGAAGGGGGCCACGGCATCTGGGCTGAGTTAACCACCGGCTATTACAAGGTCGTGAACTCAGCAGGGTCCGATGGAGAACGGTACTGGCACAAGGCACCATGCATGGTCATGATTAGAAAAGAGGGCGAGTACATAAGAAAGGGAAAACACAGGAGTGAGACAATGGGGTGGGAGACACGGCAGAAATGAACTCATCTGAGGTATTTTAACACACAAATAAATGCATTTTGATGCAGCATAACGAAGGTTGAGATGTCAAGTCATGCTCTGGTTAATAAGAGGTGACATAAAGGTACATTATTATCAGCCATTAGAAGGTCAAAGGTCACAGGGATTGCATCGGTTAGACGGGGATCAGCCTGCTAATTGGCAGCTTGACCTTTGCACAGTTAAAGACATATTTCCTGCCAGGTATCCTTTTATTATTTAAAGACCTGAGAATTCTTGAAGAAGGGGAGGATGTGAGGTCGTCATGGTGTTGCTAGGAAGAAAATAAAAACAAAAAATGTGTCTCCCAGTCGCCACTGTCAATATTTGTAAAAATACGTTTATACTTTATCTTGCACTACTGTGTGTTAAACTGAGTGCTTTATGCCAACACTTATTCACTGGGGAGGTAAAAATGTTATGAGCAGAACACCGCTGTGTTTACAGAGGAATATTTCCTGCTATGTCATGTTTACATTTGGAAACAGGATTTGATGTTTAACACATCTTTAACAGCCACGCTGCACATGCAGAAACAGTGTGTGAGAGGCTGGCTGTTAAATCACATGTAATCACGAAAGGTCATGTTCCAGCCAACAAGCATATATATTGGCTATATAAGTGAATAGTTTTTAAGACACAAAAGCATTTTTGGCTTGGTTTTAGGTCAAGTTATGCAGCTTGTCTAGCTGGAATGTGGTGCTCAGAACTGAGTAAGGCTTTGACATATTCTTGGAATGAGTTCCCATTCTTTAAAGACATTATATTTCACATTTCACAATGCTGACTCCGTATCCCCGTGGTGTTAGTATTTGACATTCTCCAAACTCTAAACAAGCTTCTTTCTGCGGGAAGTATCAAAATCTCATTCTCTGGCAAGCGCTGACATACTGTGAGAAGGAATAATTTGTTGGTACAACACAATACTAAGCATTTTTGGGACTGAGATAGGAATTTCCACATGTGTATCGACACCTGATTAACATTTCATATAATACTCTTTTGAACCGTGAAGAATAAACATGTCTTTGAACTTGCCCTCCTCAACTTGTAGCTCAAACCTAAGAGACCGCTCTGGTGCACATTTGCAGGCCTGCAACATTTATTATTTTCATTATGGATTCGTCTGCATCTTATTATTTCAGTTTCAAATAAATAATGTATTACCCAAAGTGACATATTCAGACTGTTTTGTTCAAGTAACAGTCTGAAACCCAAAGATATTCAGTTTACAGAGATATAAACTTTTCATCATCAGCTAATCAATTAATCATACAGATTGATACAACAACAGAATCTGATACAGATTGGGATTTTGAGGCAGTTAACAATAAAAATATTCAAAAATAATACAAATCAGATAAAAATATATTTGACTGATATAACTGACTGAATAAATAGTCATTTTGATGTGGATGGATTTAACATTTGAACAATAAACTTATCATGAACATAACAGTAAACATAATAGTTTTGAACAACAAACCTCACTTGTACTTAGGGCTCAATAAAAATAACAATAAATATCACGATATAATTTTTTCAATAACAATATAACAAATGTTCAGACACTTCAACTATACACAAATTAGTACTTAATTCTTTTATTAAGATGTTTATTTTGTTCAGGAAAAAGGACTGAAAGAAGCCTTTACTTAATTTTACTCATGTATGTTTGTTAAAGATTTTATCATGTTTTGAATGTTCTACCTCAGATTTGTGAAGAGATCCACTGTTTGGCCTCAAGTGTTGATCATAAAGAAGAGTTTAAACCACAGTTAATCATCAGGTTTCTTCAACTTTCACTCAGGAGCAAAAATTTGCCTTTAAACTCGAAAGAAATAACGATTTGATACTTATCACGATAATTATCAATAACAAAAGATATGAAACTTTTTATCATGATAACATTTTTGGCCATATCGTCCAGCCCTACTTGAACTTCAGTTATTATTTACTACTACTTAGAAAATCACAAATGAAATAAAACAAAAACACTATAACTTGAAAGGGGGAGTAAGCGATTCTGGAGAAATCCAACACTATGACAAATACCATGAAATAGAGCAAAAGACGACACAGTAAGCACAATAGTTTAATAGTGGGTTAGCAGTTCTTCCAAGAACCGTGGATTTGAAAAGATATATGCACTTCGACTCAGCTTATCGGTACCTAAATTCTTGCGTGTTTCAGTCACGTTCCCGGTTTAAGCATTTTACAGTCCATAAAAGTTGCTGCTATGCCGACCTAACGTCATTTGTTACACAATGCATCAACAAACCATGCGAGAAGAAAGTACATCTGTTCACATTTCTTGACCATGGTGGACCGCAGCAAAATGCTTATCTTTTTTTAGCAAAACTAAGACAGCAACACAGCAAAATGCAACACCTGCACTAAAGATATTTCGTGCAAGGGAGGGAGCAGCTCCAATATGAAGAAGCATTTACTTCAAAACGGCGTGAATCTTAAGGAACACCATGTTCAATGTATTGCGGTCTCCCAGCTACAATGACGCAGAAACAACGTTAAGGGTAGCAACGTCTCACACTCAGGTACAAAACACAGATGAGCCGACATCTACCTTTTATATTTAAAAAAGGTGAAGGAATCAGAATAGAGATTCGATAAGTAGAATCGGAAAGGATAAAATTGAAACAAAACCCAACCCTAGCTCTAATACACAACTATAAAAAAATGGGACAGTGACACCTGTCCAAGCAGAAGAAAACATTCTACAGGCAGTTCAGCTTATACCTCCCATTTCTTGTACACAGAGGTACACATGCGAATACAGGAGAAGGCAAAACAGCATCGAAGCAACAGAATATAGAGGCGAAAACACCTAAAGTAAGTTCTTCCATTTCGCACCATCCCTGAATGTTTCTCCTTCATGGCTCTCCCTCTGGGTCTACATCTGTGATACAAACTAAACTCTTCTGCAACAGTCAAAGAGCTTCATTGTGCTGCCTGCCAGAGTCCACACACACACATAATAAGCTCACCGTGGCCGCCGGTAGTTTATTCTGCCTGTGATGAGAAACCTGAGCATGGACACACATGTACACCGGCCCCCCAGTTTCCCAAACAGAGACACACACACAAATGTTTTAGAATAATTCAAAGACACACAGATAACACAGACATACAAAATGTAGTTTAATATGCCATTAATGAGCAATCAAAGTGTGGAGACACACACACACACCTAGCAAGGAGTTCAGTCTGTGTAATTAATGGTAGGATATAAAAGGTGGTATGAGTGGCTGCTCTCAGCCACCTATAGCAGCGAAACCACTGTGCTTTTTCTTGGCCCTGCCGAGCGTTCCCTCCTCAAATCCAAACCCATTCCAGCTCGTGGTCCTCTCTAATTTCACCCAAAGCAGCAGAAGCTTGAGCTGAAAAAGAGCAATCTGGCCCCCAAGTCCAGCAAACTATTCCCTTTTCCTGTCTCCCTCCTTTTCCAGCGACCACAGATCGACAGCTCCATGGCCAGCACTGGCCCAAAACTATGAGGGGTATTTTCAGCACTGTAATTTGAAGAACACATGGCGCACACACACACACACACACACACACACACACATACACACACATAATGATTCAATGAGACAGGAGAGGAGACACAGATGCCCGCTAAGGCACGTGTCCTTACATCCACAAAGCACCTCGTCCAATGAGGATCAGGTCAGCAAATGTGCCTGTTCACACAGTGTGCTGAGTAGTCATGTAGCCCAGAGCAGGAAAGCAGGGCGGAGGCCTAGCTACATAAAGATGTGAAAGAAACTCATCTGAAAACAAGGAGGCCAGTATAGGGATGGCAGGGAGGGCAGAACCCAGAACAGCCAGCTTTAACGTTATATATAATGTTTATCTTTGGTGACTGATGATTCACCACTTTGCTATCCTTACAGTGCGTGTGATTTAGGTTTTGACTTGACTTGATATACTTGTGCTTTTGTTTCTACTCCTTTTCACTTTTTCATGAAGCTTGCACGTAAGTGGCCCATCAGATGCCCATCAGCTGGTGGTTGATTTAATATTTAAAAACTATTTGTAAGTCTTCGCCAAGAGATGTGTCTGAAGATATATAAAACACATTAGCGCAAATGTTTGTTATAGTGCCCTTTTACTGTACACACTGGAGGGTGGGGGGGGGTGAGGTCAAGGAAAACAGAAAAATAGACAACAAAACAAAATTCAATTTTGAAATTCAGTCTGCTCTTCAGCAGTGGGACAGGGAGAGAAAGGACGCCACATGTACAGACACGCACTATACCCATGTGTGCCAACTACCTAAATACAACCGTCTGTATGCTTGTGCACGTCCATACACACTTGCACTGATTACAGATGCAGTATATGCTGCTGCTCCTGTCCAAGACCTTAATTACCCTGCACAGTCTTATTTCCCATAAATACAGCGAGGGCAGGGCAGTAATTACGGCCTATATTTACTCCACCTGGCTAGGGGAGAACCCAGTTTCCTGCTGGCCACAGTGATGAGCCAGCCCCTCTCAACATGGATGCCATGGGTGGAACAAGGACAACAGTGGGCACATGTGAGCTGTGGCCCAGCTCAGGGGCTGGATCCTTTAGAAGCATAGGGGGCATATAGGTACACCTCCTTCCCAAATAAGATGGACTAGACTCACAGAGATGAACTGTGCATTCAGGTGTACCAACTCAGCTTGTAAAGTAAAACACTTTTAAGTTTATCAGCAGGCAGCTCTTCCATAACAGCCAATAAAGTGTAAATAATGGTGGCGTGGCACCAATTTCCTGTTTACAGTGCACATTTTGATCCTTTCTTTCTTCATATGATGAAGAACTGGCAAAGAGTGTACAAACTTTTATTTATCTGGTCTTGCTAAAGGCAATGGATAACCACTTACATAATAGCAAATATGTAATATGCAGGGGTGAGGAAAAATGGTATTTCCAGACTTTTTGGTTGACAAGCCACAACAAACAAACAAACAAACAAACAACTAATTGGTATACCCTGGATTTTGGGATACAATGGATGATGGCTGCAAATGATTCACCGGTTGGGTCCTCCATCTCTGGAAAAAAAGAGGGCTGCTGTCTTCCTTTTGGAGGAGACATTAAATTATAATTTGAAGTTCACCGGGGATTGGGCTGATACAAATGAATTGTGCCATTCTCTTGGGTACACTATTGGCCGTACAGGAAAAGCATGGCAAAAAACAAACAAATAAATAGCGTACATTACATGTCAAAGTGCATCAGTGCCTTTTGTCTCTGATCTGGTTGGTTTCAATGCACACATCCCTCTTTGTTTGTGTATTACAGGGAAATACAAACTCTTGCCTATTACGTCCAAAAAAGTAAGAAATTTATTATGCTTCACTGCAGCTTTCGTGAGATATCCTTACCCAGAAATCTTTCAGAGAGGAGTTGTGGCTTCTCTTGATGAGGACAACTGACTAGCTCTCATGTAAGACGCCAAACAGACCTCCCAGTGAGGTTACAGATTCAAATAGCTTGGACACTTCCCTGCCCATCTCCTTTTACTTTGCGGCCAGACTGGCTTTTCCCTGCCATCACATCACATATACAACAACAAACTGATCGAAATGCAAACTGGAAAAAGTGGCAATGCTTCACTGTGCCCTCGCTTTAGGCACAAACAAATCATTCTGTGAAATCTCCTTGTAACCACTGATACAATGTGAAGTGTTGAGTTTTTTGTGCAGAAATTAGAGCTTCACACTTCTTCTTTGCATCCCAATTGCTGGCCTCATCGTGTTTCAGTGTGTTTAGGATTCATCACCCGCACGCTTTAAACCCTCCTTCAGCAGATGGGGTGTTAATAGGAGTGGCGGTGGCTCTCCCATTCTCAAGAGAGAGAGTCACACATCTGAAAGCTGTCAGGGTCAGACTCTGCCCACTCTGCTTTCAGAGGACTTTCAGATAGATAGGCAGAAAGAACAAGAAAGCAAGAGAACGCAAAACCAAATAGGGAAGAGCAACTCTCCAATGACTTTGATCTGGGTCCTAACTCTTCTTTGGTTTGAGGTGGTTGAAGCCATGTGCAGAGGAGGACAGAATGCTGACTCAGGCCTCTTCACTCCTTGGTCCTCCTCCTCTTCATGGCAGTGAGATGAATCCAGGATTCATCTTGATTAATGAGAGAGTGGGAAAGAAAGAGAGAACACAGAGAAACTAGTAGACTTGGCTCAACAGTCTCTCTGTGTCTTGGTGGCCCAGCGGTCTAAAGCAACCTTTTTTACACCGCAGACCATATGATTTCATCACGGCCCCCATACCAGTTTACCAGTGTTCAGAAGTAGCAATACAACAATGTAAAAATACTGTTACAAGTAAAAGTCCTGCATTAAAAATAGTGTTCAAGTAAAAAGTGCACATATTCTAACAACATTGAACGTTAAGTATGTAAGTAAATACTTACAGGTAAAGTACAAATATCTCAATATGGTACAGTAAAGGTCAAAAATTGGTTTGAAGCGCAGACCAAAAAGCTAAAACTTAAAACATATTGCTGGGTTCCGATCTGCCTTAAGACCTTTGAGTCTTTTTCTCCCTCCCATACGGTCTGTTGCTACTTGACACCGCCAACTATCTAATGAAGTCAAAAATGCCATTGACTTGACTGGAATGTCCCAGCAGCACATCCCCGCCACCAGTAACCACTGGACTCTTACTGGAGACGCTGAGACAGACAGACAGACTCTACCCAACACTGATTCAATCTAAACTAATGAGACCCTTCAGCTGCACCAAGTGATTTACATCAATTTTCAGTGCAATTATATTTGAATTACTTGAATTTGTTTAACAGAGTTTGCGGAGTGGCCAAGGACCTGGAATAGTATTTATTCGGGCAATCCAGAGTGCTGCTGAAAAGCTGATGCCCGCAGTGCATGTCTGGTGACAGAGAGAGAGAAAGACCCCTTGCAATGGCAAAACTTCAAACAGGCTGGTGAAAAGAAGTGCGTTAAAGGGACTTCAACACCGACACACCTGATGTAAACATCCAAGTTCAAACACTGGAGGGGAGCCAGCGGACTCAGCTCATGTTACAAATTCAAACACAGACACGCATGCACCATACTCGCACCCTGCGTTGTGAAGGCAGACAGTTGCAAGCGTGCCACAAAGAAAATAATCCATGTGTACTTTTTTTACTTGCTCTCTCACTCCCCATCAGAGTCAATGACATCACATACCTCTGAAACAGTAGGCCTTTCACGAAGGTGTCAAAACACATACAACACACGGGGGAGCACATACGCGTGCAATCTTATGCAGAGACAAAGACCCATTAGTGCACAAATATGCAGTCATCTCCCTGCTGACTGCCATACAGGGTGATGTGCCTTCAGGTATTTTTGTAGTCTCGCATTTAATCTGCTTCGGCATGTAGTGTAGTGTCACAGGATTACTCATATTTACAAATGAAAGAGCCCGTGGCCTGAGGCAGACCGAGCATCTCAGAAATTAAAAAACGCCCTGGGAGGTCAGCCACTTAAAAGTGTCAGAATATGCCCTACATTGACCGGCCTCTCGCAACCCTCGCAGCACCCTCTCAACATCTTCATCTTCCCTCAAATACACAATATGCTCTACCACTCCACTTCCTCATTGGTTGTGACTTAGTCCTATTGGCTGAGAGATTTCCAATAATTTAGGGAAGGAGTGGTGTGAGTGGAGAGGGTCATGGTCGTACTAGTTTAGTGCGGGATGGGTACCCGTGGGAAGAGGACTGTAGCTTGTTTAGCACATCCATAAATCAATAGTAGATGAATCACTGAGAGTGGCCAGTGGTGAGCTCACTGGGTTACTGTCAACATGTTTATCACTAGATGTAGTGCGGAGTAAAGAAAACATTTATAGTAAATGGCAGAGGAGTGACAGGCGCCAGAGCTATTTTTACCCATATCTAACTTCCCATTGTTTGCCTTAAATAGAGCAACATAAAGTTCTGTGTGTACTAAATAAAAGGGTTTTCTAAGCTGGATAGCTGCATTTGATTTCCGTGTTTTCAAAGAGCAGTTGTCAGGTGTTTTGGCAGTGTGTTGAGGGCTTTATTAGGGGACTTACCTGAACAGGTGTCAGCTGGGCTCTGGGGTCGAACACCCGCAGCATCTTGTCCTAGACGACGGGGGGAAAAAAAGGACAAACTTTACTTTTCTATATGGCTATTAGTTGACACCTTGGTTTCATTCTCAGTGCAAAACTACACTCAGTTGCCAGTTCAATGGGTACACCTAGATAAAACCAATGCAGTTATGCAATAAATCCTACCTTCATGAAGGTTATAATGTTCAGACTTTGTTGCTCATTTAAGGATGTAGTTTGTATAATGTGATACAGTTCAACCGCAGCACAGAGAGGACTTTCTGTTATTTATCCTACTCTCACTGATATAATTTAAGTGGAAAAAATAATAGTAACAACTATCAGTATAATTTCAGCCTGTGTTTAACCGTGAATTTTGTATAATTATGACGTGCAAGGGAGGTCAAAGACCATGTGCTAGGTCAAGACTTAAAGTTCTCACAAAGAAAGGGCGGAGGAATTAAATATTCTATTTTCATAGAAACTATGAACTGAAATACAAACGCTACATATTAAAACCATTAATAATGAGTCCCTCCACCTCAGCATAATTCAAATAAAGAATAACAAGCTCTCTGAAGTTTCCTTAATTTATCAGTGCGATCTGACTGATTCATCGTCCGCAAATGCAATCCAGTGACCTCTCCACAGCCTCATGTGCCTCGACACCGGCCAGCCCAAACACACATGAGGCATCAATCACAGCAGCCCATCAGAGAGGCTCCTGAGTGATTGAGAGGAAATGGGGCCTAATGGGAGCAGGCTGTGACTGGGACATCTGCGTCTGCAGCCGTGTCACTCAATACCGGTGTGAGACTGTGATCACAGCAGACATACAGGGCTGATAGCAGGTAATAAGTATAAGGACTTAGACTAAACCATGCACACATATACATGTCAAAGGGAATCAGGAGACTGACAATAACACAGTCAAGCACACACACAGGGGCACCATGCAACATTCAGCCGCAGACAACATACAGCATCTCCACTGCTGAAGCAAACGATCAGCGTGAACTTAAAGCTTCTCTTCATCCTGCTCTCCTCAGAAATCCAAGAGGGGATTTATTTGCTGTTTATTAGCTTGAACAGCAAACGAGGGTGGGGTCCCTAATCTGACCTTTCCCTATGTGCCTCTCTCTCTCTATGTGTGTGTGTTTGTCTAGCCCACCCACGAATATGATGCCCCAAGGCCACATCTTCAGGCCTCTGTGACATGGGCCTACGCCAAAGGCTCAGGGAGAAGTGCCTGAACAACAACAACCCCCCCCCCCCCCCCTCCTCACCTTACAGAAGCTGTACTAAGCTGATTTTGGCATTCTTACTTATAAGATGATTAAAACCAATATTCAATTATCAAAACAGTTGCCGGTCTACTCGATTAATGTACAATCCTATTCAAGCTGCTTAATATTTTACCAGCAACAGAGTTCCCTGTCCTCGCAAACGCACCTTAGAATAACCACATATCTCCTGTACATTTAGACAAAAATATATTTGACAAATTAACTTCACTCACTGCCATATCAACCTACGTGCTGTTGTGCAAACAACAACATGAGGGAGGAAACTATCTGGCAGTGCAAACACATAGATGAGGGGCTACTCACAACCACACACACTCAGACAAGCAAATACACTCTCTTAAGCCTATGAGAATAACCCATATAAACGCACATACACCACCTCAACTCATAAATGCACAGATGGAGGGCCAGGAGAGCTGTGTGTGTGTGTATATTTGTGTGTGTGTGTAAATTTGTGTGCGTGTATGTGCTGAGACAGCAGCTGTTTAATCAAAGTGGCGGACCCTCACTCTCAAGCTGCTGCTAATGACTTTTCACTGTGAGTCTACAGCACACAACTTTCACATTACAAACACACATGGGCGCTGAGAATCTTCAACCAGAGGTGCGCTCTCGCTTTCTCTTCACCAGTCAACAAACACACTGCGCTGCCAGCCTCTCGTTCCCAGTCTCCCACGGTTACAGGTGTCACAGCCTGTTGTGACTGGCAGTCTGACGCTGCACAACCCCCTTCATCCAGCTCATTCTTTTCACCACTGGAAATACGGTGTCGAGCTCAGTTATAATGCGAATGCAAAAAATTCAAGGTGGACTGCTGACCATAAATCCAGTGACACCTCATTTCAAAGCAGCATACCACCCTGTCCCGTCCATCAGTTGGATAAACACAGGCTTTGCCCTCCCTCTCTGCTCGTGCTACCTGTGGACTTGCCTCCCCTAAAATGAATGGCACCTTTCTCCCTCCAAGTGTGTCATAAATATACATCTCTCTAGGTCCAAACGAGGCCTGTCATGATTTCTGCTCTTTATGGTGGTGTTCTCCCCTTCATCTCACCCCCTCAGCCCTGTGCCCCAATGTTTACCCTACGGGAGGGACAGGGGGGATTGAACCCACATGTTGGCAGGCCCTATTTGCTTTAATAAGTTGGATTGGAGAGATGGAAAGGGGCCTTTCAGGTTAAATGACACCAGAGCCCAACAGGGCAAGAACCTCAGAGCCCCCCCCCCCCCGACTCTGATCTTGACTCACATCCCCACCCCACCCCCGCTCCCTTTCTTTTTAGGTGCCATGTTATTTTCTTAGGCTACATTGGTAGGGGTGGTAGCTCTGGTGAGGTTGATTATTCTGTCAAAGCAAATGTCACGATTGGGATGTAGCCTGTGATGGGCTGGAGTAATTTGTTACTTGTCAGAGCAAAGGCAAACAACAGAGATTGGACTGACAGTCATACCTTTTAAGTAGACGCATATGGTAGATTTTTGTGTCAAAGTTTATTCTGTCTCAAGCACAATTAAACCTACCATGCATTGTCTTAAGTATAAACCAAGGGCCTCTGCCTCATTTTCACATCAATCAGTATGTGTGTTAGGTGCAAATAGATAGAGAAATTCACTGTGGAGCCCCTCCACCTCTAGCTCTTCCTATAACTCAAATTTATTTATGAAACAATCTACGTCAACTCATAAATTCCCCTTCTCATAAACCCATACCACCTCCCTCCTTCCTCCTCCTAAACAAAATATTAACAACCTAATGGAAAGCCCTTGAAGCTGTGCGATTATTTCCTGATGATACTGATGAGAACAGGGCCATATGGATGCATAAACACCCAGGGAGACTTTCTTCTTAGCTTTTCCCTGTACCCCACATAACTACTGTACATGTCAAAAAGAGTGAAGGTCAGCAGTTCGCACTTAGACTTAAAGTCACACCAGAAGACAGGAGGGTTCAAAGCATACAGGGGTGTGTGCTTGGGGATACAGAAGTTTCAGGGCTCCGGTGGGGTCAAGACAAAAAAAAAGCCCCCATAGATTTATCCTTCACACACACACACACACACACACACACACACACACACACACACACACACACAGGCTTGTGCCCTTGTTAGTGCCATAATTAACAAATTAATACAGTTTCCATTCCCGACCAGGAAAATCTCCACAGGGTCACAGCAGTGGCCAAGGTTTCTTTCTTTGTCATCACTATTACTGTGTTAAATAAAACTGGCAATTATCTTTTACGTCATAGAGCATTCCAAGTTTATTCTTTTTCCCCCTCTAAAGAACTGCTCACTAATTCATTAATCCAGTGTGAGGTGTGATCCCCACCCCTTTTTATGAGCATTACCCCATTGACATTTTTATTAAAGAAACCCCATGCAAACAGATAAGGAGCAGCAGTGTCCAATGTGAGGCAAAATGCACTGAATGTGACCCACTGGCTGCACCTAGTGGTCACACAGTGCAACTACAGCAATCAAACCTGGGTCCATAATAATAACAGAAATAAGATAGTTAAGGGAACTAGAATTGTCACTTTTTCATGCTTTAAAGTTAAAAGTGAAGCCATGCAGGTCATCACTGCAATAAATATGTGTGTGGTGCATTGCAAGTTGTCATCACCTTGCAGGAGGAAGCCAGCAAGGAACCGTCCTGTTTCCAGCTCAGACTCTGCAGCTGGTCACTGTGCTGCTCCAGAACTGCAGAAACATACATCATCATCATTTAGAGAAGGGAGATAAGGAAAGGACTAGAGACACAATGTTCATGTCAGACAGGGACAAATAAAGAAAACAAAAGGTTTAGGGGGGGGGGGGGAGGAAATGTGATGCTACACGTTGTGAACACAGAATGACCGCACAAAACAATGAACACAATACAAGAGGAAAAATGCAGGGTAAGAGATGACGCCATAAATCAAGCACACAAAATTCAGAAACACATAAGAATACAAAGTACAGATGATCTACACCAGACGATGGATCATGTGTCCACACAGTTAGGCTTATGAGAGAATTTATGAGTATGACACGTTTTAGGCTGCAGTGCCATAAGTGAGCACAGCATAGCTTGTGTGAATTGGGGTTCAGCATGACACCAAACTGGAGGGGGGGGTGGGGTCCACTTGTTAAGACATTTACACACAAAGTGATTTGACATGAACTTGAAGCCCGAACACACACTCATTCAAGTGAGTGAGTGAGTGAGTGAGTGTGTGTGTGTGGGGGGGGAAGTTGAATCAGCAGTGAGCAGCAGCAGCAACAGCCAGGCCAGCTGTCATGGGATGGGGAGGGATGGGGGTGAAGTGCTTCTGTGTGGGTGGGTGTGTGGAGTGGGTGGCAGGGGTGAAACCAGAGGATAGTGACTACATCCTGAGGCCAGTCTGGGCAGACTGGGACCAGGACTGCAAACCAAAACATTACCTCTGCTGCTCCGGCACATAGACAGAGCCACAGGGCTGTAAAACGTAGGCAGTGTCAGTCAGACAGTCCCCAAAGAAAAAAGGGAAACCAACCACTTCACTCCACTCTGTATATATATATATATATATATATATGTTGTACATAGAAACAGAACAGGCCACAACAAAAAGACTAACTGACAGAGACTGAAATGCTAAATGCAGTAGAGTGCATGATGTACGACAAAGACTTTGACAAAATACATTTTGGTTGTGGTGTGTGTGTTAATATAAACTGTGCACACAGACATGGGTGTGTACACACGCTGCTCATGTCGGCAGCTGTTGCTACCTGCTAGTGGTGCATCCTGGCGGCTGGTGTCCCAAATCAGGGGGGACGAGGTGGTGCCGAGCGCCAGCAAGCTGGAAGAGGTGGGGTGGAAAAGCACCAGCTCCAGCCGGCCCTGACCCGGACGCAGGGTTAGCTCGGGACTGCTGGGCTGCTGCAGCTCTGGATCACACAAACGCCACAGCTTCACCTGCACACACAAAGAGAGGGAGATGTCGAAATAGTACGTGGCAGGGTCGCTTACACTTTCCCACACCTTACAATTCAAAACCAGCAGAAACCTCTTCTCCATCCACTTCACCTTCCACTTTGATGGAAAAAGTCTACAAACCTCAGTGAAGTTCTGCTCCTTTGAACATTAAGTCAGTAGTTATGGTCTGTCTGCGCCAACAGCTGCATTTTTTTTGTTTGAAGCCACACCAGACAAGACAGGCTTGTATGACTAACCCAGCTGACAACTGTAGTCAGTTCTGCTCAATTGCGGACATCTCGATGTAGATGCAGCACTGCATAATTCAGGGTTTGGGTTCAGCTTTGGATTTCTGGTTAATGCTGACATATGAGTGCAGACAAAATGAAACTGTGTTATAATGAGTTCATTATAAGTCAGTAAAAATACATTCCCTCAGTTATATTTCACTCTAATTTACTTGTTCAGCACAACCCAGTTGGCAAAACAATATGCCCTGCTGGCAAAAGATAAGAGGAATGAAAGTGCGCTGCAAATCCCGGGCACTGCAGACCCCTCCAGTGTGTGTGCGTGTGGCAAAAGTTGTGTTTACACAGGCCCCTGAGGTAAACCTAGCTGCTGAGTCTGAAGATGCAAGCCCACACGCAGCAAATTCCGGTAAGCTAGGGTACCTGTGGCTGAGGATAATGTGCTGAGAGGAGGGAGTCTTCAAAAGGTTTAAATAACAAAGAACCAAGCAGGTTCATTTCACATTCAAAGCCCGGGCCAGGAACAACAAAGCCTGAGAGGACGGGAAATGGACTTATGTGCAAGTATACGCCAACAAGATAAAAACAAGATCAATGCAAAGAAAGAGAAAAAGAACAAATGAAGGATGGAGGAGGAGGAAATCAAACAGCTCACCATTTCATCTCCGGAGCATGTTGCCAGGAGACTTTCATCAAAAGGAGAAAAGTCCATATCAGTCATCAGATCTGACAAAGAGGAGGGAAAACAAGAGGAAAATAAAAATTAGATCAGGGTTACAGTTTCATCTGCGATGGACTGGCGACCTGTCCAGGGTGTACCCTGCCTTCGCCCAATGTCAGCTGGGATTGGCTCCAGCCCCCCGCGACCCTGTACGCAGGATAAGCAGTTGACAATGGATGGTTACAGTTTCATTTAATTTCAGAGCAAAGGCATTGACATTGACATTTCTCATGTGATTAGTTTTTTTTTAAGCAGACCAGAGAGTCCTTAGGGGTTGAAGTGGTGGCAGTTATGCAGAGGGAGAGAAGAGGATTGAAATTCAACCTTTATTTTATCTCGAGGAATCATTGAGGACATGCCCTCATTTACAGTGGTGTCGAGAGTAAAGTTAAAACAGAATAAAGGTCAAGAACAACAACAACAACAACAACAACAACAACAACAACAGAACACAGACGTGCTGACAAAAAGGATAAAGAAAAACTACCAGAATGGCAGGAGATCTGAGTGACTGTCCATTGGCCATCTGAACCTGGTTTGACTGAGGACAGGCCCAGCATTCCTCCACCTGCAGACACATACACAGAAAACACACACTTTAAAAAGACTGCTTCCTTTTTTTCCCCTCATATGACCTGAAAATCCATTATTTCCACCCAGCTCATTGTGATTTTTTGGGGTCACAACTGGGCACTGTAAGTGAATGTTTCTTCTAAACAGTAAAGCTCCAGTGAACAAAAATGTGGCCCAAGATCTCGCAATATCTAAAGCGTGACTATATTTCTCGTCCAGGTGAAACGCTGTCTCACAATATAATTTAAAATTATTATTATTATATAATTAAAATTTAAAATATAAAGTATTTGTATGAGAGTGAAATTAGCACAGAAGATGCCCACGGCACTTTTAAATTGTTTGCGGGCAGCATTTTGGGTACCCGGTGGAAAAAATATACAGCGACAGAGTGACAGACAAAACACGAACGATGTGTAAGCAACATTTCAAAATGCACCTGCACTGTGATGCATTATGTGATTTTCAGTCAAATAAAAGACTTGATTCATTCGTCTCCACACTCTGATTACATGGGCTGAAAATGTACATAGTGGATCTTTCTGTCTACATGAAGTAAACATTACTGTTGAACACACTTTTATAGCCTTACCAGCCTGCTCGGTATTGAAGGCCACCAGCTTGGCGCTCGCTTTGATGTGGTTCCCCTGGGAGGAGAAAGAACCACCTCGGACATTGTTGATCCATTCCTGGATTTAAAGACATGGAGAGCACGAGTAAGGGATTATACTGAATGAAAATAGGGTATAAAAATGCACACAGATAACTGGGGTTAGCAAACATAACAGGGAGGAAAAGAAATGTAATTCAGGCCCAAGTGTTTCATCGGATTACAGTGTAGTGTAGAACCTGACATGTCAGTTTCTAAAAACATTGTTTATCTGTTTCATAATATTAAGGAGCGCACATGACCAAGTTGATGTCACAGCTAGAACAAAATAAAGTGAACATGGAGACAAACAGGAAGGATCTAGCTGAGAGCACGCACACATAACTGCCTCTGAATGAGCAAACCATTGAGGAAGTGGAAAGGCTCCCTGCGTTGCACAGTAGAGAACTCTTAAAACCTCTTTCATAACATTAACGAGGCAAGAGCAGCAAGAGGACAGAGCGTCCACACACAACACAATCCAACAGTTAGCCTACTGCTGCGCTGCTCCTCGGAAAAAGAGGCCAGCCATGACAGACTTTAGGCCTACAGAGGGCTGAAACTGCTCTGCTGAGGAAATGTGCAACACCCTGTTTATGCATCCATGCATTTCAAAGCACCCTTCAAAAGCATGCCTCTGTCTTAACATTATATATTATATTATATATATTACAGATTATATATTCTGCATATGTGTCAAAAGACAAGTAGACATGATGCAAATGTGTTACTGCTGTGACATAAGCTCACACCCATGCTGTGTGTTTAAGTTGGAAATAACAGCACCCAATAAATAATAATCCTCAACTTGATTTCTTCTGATTTAGCCACATATAAGGTTGTGCTTATTATTATTATTATTAAGATTATTAGTCATGACTTGCATAGGAGGTGGAGGTAATCCATTTAGCATTTTACTGTGAGTGTACCTTGTATCATTACATGTAACGAATAAACTTGATTGATAGATTGTATTACTTTCTCCTGAAATCTCAGTAGGACTTCAAACAGATTCGACTCTTTCAATCAGTCAAAATAATATTAAGGACGCTTCTTATATTATTAGAATGCTCGTCTTCCCTCAGTAAATCCACTTGGATCAGCATGTCCAAAATCTGATAGCTGTTTTTCTGCATTTTTCTCAGGATGAAAGAGTTAGACTCAACACCTTTTGCTGGCAATCCATCCACAGGCCTATGATTAGAAAGAGCCTTGGCAACAAAAACTGCATTCAGGGGACTATGGGACACCTCAGTGGGAGCCAAGTAAGAGCTGACTAAATTGATTCCCAGACTATTCCTGTGACTGCTCTCTCAAAGCATGAAGGAAAATCAAGCTGCTCTGGATAATCTGAGGAGAAAGCTCTAACTCGTTTTTTATTTCTTGTCTCTTTAAATCCCCATGAGCCGGCCTTTCCTCTCACTTTCTGCTCCTTGCCCCATTTTCTCTCTTGTACAATGTTTGACATGAAAGCTCCTGTCACATGTCTTCAGCACTGGAATAGATACACACATATTCATTGGGCTTTCTGTGTCAAGGGGGCTACTTTAACGTTCACAGCATTTAAGCACCACCTGCTGTCTCAGATCCTGGGCAGAGATTGGAGAGACACCAAGACCATCCACTGTCTCTCTACATGCCAGGCATTTTACTGCCTTTGTAAAAACAAGGTTGGGGATTATATAATCCACCTAGGTAAGGAGCTGCAGGCGCTGCGATTTGAAACAAATGGGTCAAAAGGACGCTAAAAAATGGCAGGTTTACATGTTAGTATGCAAGACACTCCAGTGTCGTCCAGACACGTCGCCTCTTGCAGCCCGCAGGTCAACTATCACTAAGGGAGGCATCATGAAAGTAATGCCACTTATCGCATTTGCCTTTCAAATTTTAATCTTCCACATTGTAAATCTGTGCAGGTCAAACATATCTCCAAGTTTGCAGTAAAAACAAATTGTGCAACGCCACATAATTATCGAAAACAATAATCAATGAGAAACTCAGTCAGCTATAATATAATAGCATGATGATGGGCGTCAATACAACATCCGATGTGGGCTAGCAGCTCTATGCAACCACATGGCTAGTGTTCACCAGCAGCCCATAGTTCGTGTAAATACTAGTGTGTGAATCCAGATTTTCGTGTAGTTCTCTCAGAACTATGCAGCCCTCCAGATGCAGGAAGTTCAACATCACTTGCACAGGCAGGCGTTCCCCAAAACACCGTTCAAGTAGCACCGCTAATAACCAATGCTAATGTTAGCTAGGTAAACTGGCACTACCCAGACGCTCGTGAGCTACTCACATCTTTCTTGGCAATTTTCGGAGTGGTGTTTTTGAATTTGGACGTCTTAAAGCGATTCATGCTGCCCTCTCAAATTGACTTTCGTGCCTTCCGGGTGTCTCTGTCGAGCTGGTTGGTACTCGGCAAAGAGGACTCCTGCTACAGCTGACAGTTCAGGGTGGCCGCGCAGTGTCTGCTCGCTTTGCACCACAGCGCTGCGCAATTGGGCGGCGTTTACTTTTTACAAACACTACAGAACACCCTGCTGTCAAGCGCTACCCCGGGTCTTAAAACAGGTGCATCCTTTTGTACTTGACACTTGTGGCACTCGTTTTCACAACGAAACTAAAATAATGTTTTAATACTTTTAGTCAGTCTTAATTGTTATCTGTTGGAGCCCCTTGCTTAGAGTTAAAACGAGAATCAATGAGATTTAAGTTAACTTTTGCAACTCGTTTTTCTTGAGAGAGCACCATCTTGATTCAGCCAGAACGTCTTTGCGCCCTCAGTGACGCCCACTCCGCCTTGGACATGCGCAGTGACGCCGGAGCAGCGCTAGATGAAGGAATGATGGCGTCCTCGGCTGCCCGCTGCTCCTCACGCTGGATTACAGTCATCGTGTCCTCTGGACATCGCAGGGCCGCCGGCGCAGTTGTGTGCGTTGGCCATGGCGGGGTCCGAAGTATATCTACACTGGGAGCAGAAACATTGTGGCGGGGAGGGAACCTGATGTGTGGCGGAGCAGGGAAAGCGTTGACATTGAGAGGGCTGTCAGGTGAGAGGGGTAACGTTGTATTAGCCATATGGTATTGGCCTAGGCTAGGCTAGGCTAGGCTTGTTGTCGTTTCTGCTTTACTCGTGACGCCGGGTAAGACAACTTGATAACAGCTCAAACTACAAAGGTATTAAAGAGAAGATGAGCTTGTAACACAACCGCATATATGCACGTAGACATAGTGAATTATGTGATGCAATCAGTTTAGCTTAACTTAGCTAACTTTGGTTTGCAGGCATCAAGTCGAATTTGCAAGGGATGAGGCCAGTGTTACATCATATTGTGCGACCCACCAGATTCTGTTCGCCCTATACCTTAACCTGAACTTATCGATAGACCTCACCATAACCAAACCACAAGGGGAACTCGCCAAGACTGGATTTCAGAACTTGTTGTTCTGTCAACAATCTTTGTTGTCGGCAGAGCCACTTGCATATTGTTTACAGCTTATACTGCAAGGGAATCCTGTCCTTTGCCTTACTGTTCTAAATGGTATTTACTTATTACCCCGTTTTGGCACTTCTAGGTATCAAATCTCCCCATGCTGTCTCCACACTGTCCTTTCACACAAGTGCCCCTGTTAGCAGTAAGCAGGACTTCTACCAGGTCCTTGGTATACCTCGCACAGCAACCCAGAAAGAGATCAAGAAAGCTTACTACCAGGTCAGCTTTGCCCTGAAATACATTCACAGCTCATATTGGCTCTCAGATAATCAATCATCACAGTAGCTGACGGTGTGTTTGCTGTCCCTTAGATGGCCAAAAAGTATCACCCTGACACCAACAAAGATGACCCACAAGCCAAGGAAAAATTTGCTCAGCTGGCTGAAGCTTATGAGGTTTGGTCTCAGTCAAGCTTTCACTTGACTCATCTACTGTATAGTTTCCCTTATGTGTTCTACAAATAGTCATCTCCTCCACCACTACACATGGACCTCTTAAACTTTGCTCCATGTTTCTCTCAGGTCCTGAGTGATGAAGTAAAGAGGAAGCAGTACGATACCTATGGCTCAACAGGCTTTGACGCTGGTCAGGCCGGTGGAGGGCAGCAGTACTGGACTGGACAGACCAGCCACGTGGACCCAGAAGAGCTCTTCCGCAAGATCTTTGGGGAATTCTCTGGAGGCCGTGGCTTTGGAGACTTCAATGCCATATTTGATCAGCCACAGGAGGTTAGTGGGATACTGTGATGTAAAACAGGAGTGAAATTAAAGCCAAGGATCGCCTTTTGATTTTGCTTTTGGGATCTTACCTGCTTCTCATTTGGTCATTTTTATTGGTGTATGTTCAGAGTGATGCATCTCCAGCACCCTTTCTTCTCCCCAACACAGTACATCATGGAGCTGACGTTCACTCAGGCTGCAAAGGGAGTCAACAAAGAGATATCTGTTAACATAGAAGCAGCCTGCGAACGCTGTGATGGTAAAGGCCATGAGCCAGGCACCAAAGTTCAGCACTGCCACTTCTGCAACGGCTCCGGCATGGTAAGAGCTCTGACTCAGCTTTTCTTTAAAGAGTATTTGCGTTTTATTCCTAACGCACATATTGTCCTCCATGTAGGAGACAGTGAACACGGGCCCGTTTGTGATGCGCTCCACGTGTCGTCGCTGTGGCGGCAAAGGCACGGTCATCTCCACCCCCTGTCACTCCTGCCGTGGGGCGGGGCAGACCAAGCAGAGGAAGGCTGTGATGGTTCCTGTGCCTGCAGGTCAGTCTCACTTAACTGTCTATTGTACTGTTTACGTACTGTAAATACCTAAAGGAAATGTTTTTTAATCACTATTAATGAGCATGAATGACATGAAGTCCCTTCAATGGCTTTAAAGTACAACTATACTGCTGATCATAATTCATACTTTTGTATGAGAAAGCTGTTGTATTTTTTTTCTGGCACCATCTAATTCTAAATCTACAATCTTAAAAATGAGTTTCATAACCTTACATATTAACGTGCAACAGTGAAAATATTCCCCACATAATAGAGACATGTTAGGAAAAAAAAATCAAGTTTGATCATTGGCTGTAGTTAAATCTGTGGGTTTTGTTAATCGTAATGGTCATAAGGAAAGCAAAAGTATGATGGTTCATATCCTTAAAATAATAGTCCACACAAAGTCTCTTGAGGATGAAATCAGGGTGACCACGTGTCTGCCCAACTTTCGCGCCCAAAGGGGGGTGAAGATTGATTTTTACACTTTACGTGCTGCTTGATGGTTCCGTCTTCTCAAATGTGAAAATTTGCTGCTTTTCCTTGTCTTAGAGTTAAAAACTGCACATCTCTAATGTAGATCGTGTTTGTATTTGCTTTAAGGAGTGGAGGATGGTCAGACAGTCAGAATGCCAGTTGGTAAGAAGGAGATCTTCATCACGTTTAGGGTGAGTATCTTCAGCAACTCCTCAGCCATTAGCACTGATCTCTCACAACAAATCCTGAGCCAGAAAATAAACAAGCTCTTCATGAAGTGCATGTCCACCTCACAGCCGCTATAACGGGATTGTCTTGTATAATGTAGTGGTGTGGGCAAGTGAGAGACATTGAGCTTGTCTGAGCTGGTTGACTTTGATTGTTGTGATTGATTGTGTTTACGCTCTGGCTTGGCGTCCAGGTCCAAAAAAGTCCCCTGTTCAGGAGGGACGGTGCAGACATCCACTCTGACCTTTTTATCTCTGTGGCCCAAGCTCTCCTGGGCGGCACGGCCAGGACACAGGGCCTTTATGAAACACTAAACTTATCCGTAAGTAGACGGCTACTAAATTCTCAGGTTTCTCCTGACAGTGTGATACATGACTTGATTTTCCTCGTCTTCAGATCCCTGCAGGCATCCAGACAGACCAGAGGATTCATCTGGCAGGGAAGGGAATCGCTCGTGTCAGTGGCTATGGCTATGGAGACCATTATGTCCATGTCAAAATAAAAATACCCAAGTAAGACTCCACAGACAACGTGCCTTGTTCATCTTTTTTGCTGCATTCATACCAGATAGTGCCATAAGAGGGCCTTGTGATGGAGTACTATGACTTGTTGTAGTCTAGAATAAAAGGGATAAAAAAAATTTAAAAAACAGTTCCCTATCACAAGGATCATAAGATGTTGTTTTCCTGCGCAGGACACTGACAGACAGACAAAAAGCTCTGCTAATGAGCTTTGCTGAGGATGAGACAGACGTTGAGGGGACGGTGAACGGTGTCACTGCCACCACCACAGGTAAGAGGACAATCTCAGTGACTGACGACCTCTGACCCTGCTGTTTTGCTTGATCTACTGAAATGGAGGGGGTTAGGAAAGGAAGTTGTGCTTGGTTGTTAAGCCTTGTTGATGCAGTGTTAATCTCTGTCCAGATGGGGGCAGCAGTGGTAAGCGGTCTGAGGCAGGGCAAAGCAGGCATGGCAAGAAGGAAGGAGAGTTGAAACAAGAGGGGGGCTTCTTCTCCAAATTAAAGAAATTGTTTAGTTCTTCTTGACAGCCACAAACCAGGTAGGACTAGAATTTATTCGTTTCTCTCACTCCACTTTTTCTGTTCTGTTCTTCACAAATGGATGTGATGCATTATGCAACAATTACCTTGTCATTATCTGGTTTGTGGCTGTCATATAAACACTAATGCATGCACCCCTGCATTCAGCTGGATGTCCAGCCAGCCTGAGATGTCCTAAATGTCTGGTCTGCATCTTTTATATGCCGTTTTGTTTTTTAAAATTGGACTGCTTTGGCAGCAAAATGTTTTTAAAAGTTAAATTTACCAAGAATCCATTTTACAACCTTTTTCCTTTTCCTCCTTCTCAAAGGTAAAAGGTCATCCTGGAACTGACAAGCTTCATCAGTAGGGCAGAGGGGTGGACGGCGTAAAGTAAGAACAGCCATATTCTAAAGGAGCAGGTGCTTCAGGAGTATTGGATGAGGTCCACAGAGGTTCTGGAACGCATCAGTACGGACCTACCTACCCAGTCCTGCAGTGAATAAGGCAGAGGATTACCTGCTCTATAACTCTGCCAAAGTGAATCCACACACAAGAGGGTGTTCAGGCGCACAAATCACCTCTCTGTCAAATGTCCATTGAGGCCATTTGGGCAGCAAAGACTTTAACATTTATTGCAACAGTCGGTCCATGTTGGTTTTCAGTTTATCATCAGTAAGAACAACATGATACTAAAAGAATCCATGCGCACAGAAATCAATTATTGTATTGACAGATACAACAGATAAGTTTTTTGGGGTGGGGTACGTGAAGCTCCTATCCTTTTAGTTCTGTATGCTTTGGCTGTGTTTTCATGAATACTTATGTCTGCAGTAGTCTCCTGTCTCAGATTAAGGAACTGTGGTTAGATAAAGTTGACTCGGGCTTTCCTTGTCTGTGAACACTGATGACCGGACTGTCCCTCTTTTGACCCTTTTTAAAAACGAGAGTAAATTCACTTGAGTTCTGCACCTTCATTGCATTTGTACATACAGTAGACAATTGTGGATCATAAAGTTGCATCAATGTGTGACATAGAAGAGATGTACTGTACGTATATAATAAAGCTATGGTCTGGGAAAAACTTTGGTTTTATAAATATCAGAATGCTTTGACTGTGTCTAGTCAATAATATATTTTACATAATGTTCACCCTCTTTTATTTATAATATAATGCAACCCAAAACACCACCTAACAAACACCACGTAGGATTATTTTTGAATACATTTCACTGTTCAGGTGTACCTAATAATCCGACTACTTATTTTTAAAATTTAAATAAATCTATTAGCATTATTTTCAAAGCAATGTTCTGTGGGCATTATTCTACATTAACCTTTCAGCTAATGATTGCTGTAAGTGACAGATACATACACTAATGTACAATTACCATAGGTTGTTCATAGAAGAACAATTACTATAATTATAATTAATATGTCATGCTATTGTCCCTGTGAGGCTGTACCATGGGACTGAATTTACAGACGTGCTGTCAGCCCAATACTAACTCTACTAGCTTTACAGCAACAATGCTAATGCTTAGCTAGCAAGTACAATCTTAATCTCAAATTAGCGTTAGCGTTTTAACATTTGCTAATTAGGACAAACGCAAAGCAGAGGCTGATGGGAATTTTATCAGCTTGCAATTATTTGGTCATAAACCAAAGTATTAAAACTAACTGACATTTTTACCTGATGATAGTGCTAGATGAAAGGTTACAAAAGTTAATAATCATTTATCCCAAGAGGAACATTAATGCCTGTACCAAATGTCATGGCAGTCCATCCAGTATTTGTTGAGAGATGTCACTCACAAAATCACAAATGTAAACCTCATGGTGACACTAGAGGAAAAGTCATGGGATCAACAAAATCATTAGGATTCTTCCTTTGGGGGAGTACAAAAATACACACTTTCATGTACTTGACATGTTTCTAGTCTGGACTAAAGTGGTGGAGCGGCCAAATGACTGACCAGCATAGCTAGTAAAAATGCCATAAATGATAGACATCATTTGGCGATGTAGAGCTTTATGGATGAATCTATGTTTGAACCAACTTCAGTTCTCCCTCGGCTAGAGGCTCTTTGCCAACAAACTAATAAAGTGCGCATTAAAGATAATCATCTTGTTTAGATTTTTTTTGTCATTAAAAACACCAGTCCAAACGAATCACCTTTATTTCAGCATAAGCAGGAAAACAGAATTAATGTCATTATAGACAGCACAACATCCTGCTGGACTTTTACTCTCATACAATGAGAGGATTTTAGCCAGTCGCTAATAAAGCTTTGTCCTGTTAGATAACACACAAAGGGATTATAAGCAGAATTAATGAAAACACAAGAGAATTCAAAATCAACATGAATTAGTCATGTATCCCACTCACTTTAAGGTTTAACCGATGACCAAAACTACCTGAACTCCTGAGTTTCAAGTAAGTCCCTTCAATATGCCCCAAAAATCCTGTAGCATTTTGACACATCACACTGGCATAAAAAAAATTAAATAACACCTGGACATTGAACCACAAGATAATTTTAGGGCATAGGGTCCATGTATTAGGCCTCCATATCCAATGTATTGTATTGCAATCTGACTGCAACATGAACCTGAGACACTCAAATACAAAATGTATCACTAAGGTTGGCATGGTCTGCGATCAAACAGCCACACTACAGCTGTTGTCCTGAATGAGGTTTCTTAATGAAGGAATAATGTACATCCATATGTGTGTGTGTGAAATTACAAACAGCACAGGAACCTGCCAGAAATGTTATCTGACCGACAAACAAAGCAAAGGGGAGAAAACAGCTTGGAAAGATAAAGCAAAGTAATGACATGTATTTACTGTGTCAGGATAAATATTAAACTTAAATCACAAGAAAACATACAGTATACACAGCACAAAATAATGCTCTTTCTCTAAGTTGAAAAAAACTTTAACAGTGCTACAGTATGAACAACATTTGAATAATGATTACACAGTTTTAGTGATGATGCATACAGTTTTATCCATAACAAATGGATATATAAACAAGAGCTGAGCTGCTGAATGACCTACCTAGAAGTACCTAACCTGAAGTAGTTCATACTGAAGAATTTAGACATACCATTAGTATTATAAAAAGACAATTTCCTTTTAAAACAGCTGTAATCACCTCTGTCAACACCTTTGTCCTAATATAGGCTCCTATGGCAGGTCAAACTGATACACCAATGAGTCACTCCTCTTGGATAGTTAAGCTATGCATTTAAATCGACAGCAGGCAGTTTTTTAGAAACACAAGACGCACTATTCTGAAACAGACAAATAGTACGTTTGAACATGCATCAGTAGAGATTCAAACATCTGGTATATTCACTAGTATCTGAAAGATGTTTATTAATCATACACTTCAAAGTCAAAGTGTAGGTGTGCTATATTTTGAAGGAGAAAAAAGCTTTTCCATCACCTGTCGCACAGAACATGTGTACAAACATTTGGAGGCCATGTTTGAAATGTGGTGATGGATTTAAAGTATAACAGTATATGGAGGGGTGGGGGGGTGGGGGATTCTATACAGCATAGTATTGCGATATTTTACGTGGCAATATTGTATCGATACACGGACCCCAAGTATCGATCTTTTATTATATAAATTGTCGTGAGAATTTTACTTTTTGGTACTATAATAAAAATCAATTGCTTTTTCAGTCCACTAGAAAAACGGGACAATACGAAGTTGGAAAAAAAGGTAATAAATTGCAAAATATCACAATATGTTTAAAATCGCAAAAATGTTGTATCGTGACATAAGTGATAATATCGAATCATGGGGCCTCTGGTGATTCCCACCCCTAACATTTTCTAAGTTTACATTTACAACCACTGTTTCAATGTTGCATTAACTCATTCATTACTTCCTGTGCCTGGTCAAATTAAGGTCTTTAAATACTGAAACACCAAGGCCTCATTAAAAATCAATGCAGCAGTCTGCCCAGCAAAAACCTACTGTGTTATTATACTCATGCATAACATGCACATAGTGTGTTTCAGCATATTTTTACTAAGCTCACCATGAGATAATACTGATAATCTCTTCATCACTCTTAATTAAAGCTAGTGTAGACAACGTTGGAGTATTTGATGTATTAATGCTATTGGGATGTAAAAAAACTAAAATGTTTCTGAAATAAATTGCCTACTCCAGCTTTAATGTACCACTGCATAGTTAATGCATGTGCAGGATCTAAAAGTCACCATGCGCCGTCAATATGGCGGTTTCATTTCAAACGTTCACAATTAATTAGCTGTTCACGATGTGCTTCCATGACAAAAGCAGAAACCAGCTACACAAGGACTTGAAATACTACCACACACACACACACATTCGGAGGACACAGGCTGGAGGGATAGTCCACAGGAGGTAGAGAAAACAAAGTGACAGGAGAACTGTAACAATGTGTATATTGACGTATGGATGGATAGATAGATGAATGGATGGGTTTGACATCCTAATGGTCCTATAGATCATTTCATTGGAATTCTATCGATAAAAAACAGATCCAAGTTTATTTCCTGTCAGCTCTTAGCGAACATGTAACATTAAATAAACTTTGACCCATTTACAATATGTATGAAACTATGAAATGGTCTACAGTTTGAGGGACTTCTCTTGTCTCCTTACTGTCCTTCCTTCTGTTTAAACCCTCTCTCTCACAGCAGCAGAGTGACAGGGTGACCGCTGGATCACATTAGATACCAAGCAGCCAATCCAGCCAGAGCAGCAAACCAAGTAGCAAACAGGACCTGTCCTGTTGGGTGTCGAAGTACAGCCATGGCAAGCTGACAGAAGTATGCTGTTCCACCAGACGCCGCTGTGACCCAGAAGGAGCAGAAAACAAACTTAAACAAGATCCCCACGATAGCTTTATAAAAGCTTTATCATAGGTTTAATGCTATTTATTTATTGCGCCAGAAGTATAAAAGCATACCCATTTTGGCAGCATAGTAGGGACACTTGCTGATATCTCCACCCATTGCTCCATGGACGGGCATGCCAGCATCTAAAACATCCTCCTGGATGGTTTTACCAATTTCTTCCAACTCCTCAAACACCTGCAAGCACAAATATTGTATGAAAGGTTATCGAGCTTGTTGCATGACTCCGTATTCCAGAAATTGTTCATGGATAAAACAACCAGACAGAATTATCATCATTAATCACACTGATGAAAAGAACACCAAAACAACTGTCAGAAAACAGTCCTGATAAATAAAACATGCCCAAAATACAATAGATATTAAAGGGATAGTTACCATGGTATAGAGGGTATAGCAATATGTTATACAGTAGACAAAATTCTATTGTGTGACAATATCACTCACCCAAGCATCCTTCCACAACTGACACAGCCTAACACAGTATTAGTTGTGCTTTATAATTTTCTATTATTCATTCACTAACATAACTGCTTATCAATTGTTGTTGTAATATAGATCCAAGCTCAACAATATTGTAATTGCAACTTAATTCACAAAACAATTGCCTCAAGAAAACTCGACTAGCCTTGCACACTATCTAAAGAGTCCTTGTGAATCTTATGTGACGTTGAGGGAAAATGTACAAACTCGCATTTCAAATGTCACTTTTATTAATAATCCTCTAATGTTATCCTAATATAATTAGGATAACATTAGAGGATGACGGTGCCTTCAGTAATCTAATACTGTCTTAAAAAGTCAGTAAATGATCAACACAGCCACAAGGAGCACATCTCTACTGTAAGAAAATCCTCCATAAACCACTTCACCATCACCAGCAGGGAACAGATGTTCGATTTGTGTTTCCATAGCTTTCGTTTCTTCTGTCTCTCCAAGCTCCGTTGCTTCTCCCTGGCCTCTTACCTCCATGTTGAACTGGAAGGCCTTGACAGCTTCGTCTACCAGCCTCTTCTTTGTTTCCACGTCCAGTTCCAGCTCGTTCATCCGACTACGGTACAGCTGCTTGAATGCTTTGGCACTATGGATGGCATCAAACTGGTAGAACTCCAGGCCTTCCCCTGTGGGCGGCAGCTTCATGGCTCTCTGCGCCACCTTCTTCAGCACCTGTCCCCCGGACAGGTCCCCCATGTAGCGCGTGTAAGCATGGGCCACCAGCAGGACTGGGTCTGCCTGCCCTACTTGATGAATACGGTCCACATAGCGTTGGGTGGCTTGGGAGCAGCTGACCTGGCTCTGCCAGTCAGGTCCATAAAAGTACTCAAGGTCACGAGCCAGGGCCTCGTGGCGGTGCAGCTCTACAGGAAAATATAGTGGGGCAAAGTGGGGGTGGTCTTTGTTCCTTTCAATCTCCTCCTCCATGGCTGTATAAGTATAGTAGAGTGCCACGGCACCAAGCTGGGGAAGCAAGAAAGAAAAATAATTTTGCTTGTCTCCTTTTTCCAGTTTTCTTTTGACAATTTATTGAATGTTTTTACTCATTTGTGTGAACTATGTGTTTAATAAAAGTCTACTCTATCATTTTAAATTTTAAACTTTTCTTCAGACTGACCTTGAAGAGCTCTTTCCGGATGCGTCCCCTGAGGAAATCTTTCACAAACTGAGTGTTCTCAGCCTTTTCATGCACCTCCTTGGTCCCTGCTGATAGCATCTCAGAC
>NW_024041099.1:0-4842 GCF_014851395.1 Micropterus salmoides
GTATATAAGGTGGAAAATGGAACTCCGCAAGGTAGTGTGTAGCCCATTGTTATTCAACATAATGATAAATGACATCTTCTCTCAGTTGAACAAAGCGTAGGGAAATCTTTGTACGCAGATGACGGGGCTCTGTGGGTAAGAGGCCGCAATGTGTTGCACGTCAGTAAGAAATGCAAGCTGCAATAGCTGCTGTGGAAAAATGGGCAAATAAATGGGGATTCAAGTTATCTGTTGCAAAAACACAGGTGATCTGTTTCTCAAGGCGGCATAAAGTCACGCCTATTTCCATGAAGTTATATGAACAACCATTGAGCAAGTCAAAACAATTAAATTGGGGTTTGGTTTGATGAGAAGCTCACTTGGAATACTCATTTAGACAAAGTTAAGAACAAGTGTAAAAAAGTCATCAATATACTTCGTTGTCTGTCAGGACAAGAGTGGGAGCAAGCAGAGCAGCTCTACAAATATATACCGGGCACTCATGAGATCCGTTTTTGACTATGGATGTGTAGCGTACATGTCAGCAGCAGAATCAACCTTAAGAAGTTGGATGTATTACAAGCTCAGGCCTTGAGAATTTGCAGTGGATCAGTCAGAACATCTCCGGTGTCAGCAATGCAGGTGGAAATGGGAGAAATGCCGTTAAGAATCAGGCGAGTAAAGCTAATGTTGGCATACTGGTTAATCTCCAGGGGCAATGTGATTCTCATCCTGCCAAGAGTCTTTTAATAGATTGCTGGGAACACAATGAGACAAATTTCACAAGTTTTGGGTGGATTGGTGATGCAAAGGCAGAAGTCATAGGATTATGACAATTAGATTAGACATTCCTCCCTGGTTATTCCCAACACCAAGTGTAGATCTAAACATACAGCAGGAATTGAACGATATGTTAAAGAAACTTCCAGAATGCAGCATAGTACAGAATTACTTTGATTTACATTTCTCAGACTCCATGTTATATTCACAGATGGCTCCAAAGATCCTGATACAGGGCGTGCAGGTGCAGCAGTATAATCCCAGCAAGTGAGTCATATATCAAGAAAAGAATATCAGATCATGTGTCAGTGTATACCACAGAGTTGACTGCAATATTACTGGCCCTGCAGTGGATAGAAGAGAGGGAAACAAATAATACTGTTATTGCATCTGATAGCTTGTCTGCTCTAATGAGTATTAAATCTGGCAAATCATCATTTAGATCCAATATTCTCAATGACATATTCCTTATATTGTACAGGATGGAGCTAAAAGGTTTATCCACATGCTTCCTTTGGGTTCCTGCTCATGTTGGTGTGGAGGGAAATGAGCAGGTGGATATTCTGGCCAAAGGAACACTCAAAATCAAACATGTAGACCTAAAAACCCCATTAACTAAAGATGAAGCTAAGACATTTATCAGGACCTATGCACAGTCAGTTTGGCAGGAGCATTGGGACAATAGTGAAACTGGAAGGCACCTATATAATGTACAGAGACAGGTTGGTGCCGGAAGGACGGTGGGCTGGAAACGTAGGGAAGAAAATATAATCACTCGTCTGAGAATAGGACATACAGGTCTCAACCTTTCGTTATATAAAATAGGGAAGCACCCAACTGGGAAATGTATATATGTAACCAACTAGAAACGGTTGAACATGTTCTCCTTCAGTGTAGGAGATACACTATCAAGACGGAACGCCTCTTTCAGTCATTACGGAAGGCAAAACAGTGACAGGTCATTGACAGGTCTCTTGGGGAAAACAGCAGGCAAGATATATTGTCATATATTAAGTTTCTTAAAGAAACTGAGTTAGAAAAAATAATTTAATTTATGTTGTTTATTTTTGTTTTTTTTGTTTATTTCATTTATTTCCTGCCCTGCGATGGACTGGCGGCCTGTCCAGGGTGTACCCCGCCTTGCGCCCGATGTCAGCTGGGATTGGCTCTAGCCCCCCCCGCGACCCTGTATGCAGGATAAGCGGTTGACGATGGATGGATGGATGGATTTATTTCCTGCTTAATCCCTCGTTCCAGTCCAGTTGTGGCGGTAATGCACCGTTAAACTGGTTTGCCAACCGCCATTAAACCCTAAAGAAGAATAAGGTGTGGCAGGCTGACGAGGTGGCTGATGAGGTGCAGGCGCAGGTCGTTGGCTGGGCTCAGGAGCGGAGGGAGAGAGAGAGAGCACACAGAGGGGAGGAGACACAGGGAGGCAGGCAGAGAACAGAGAAAACCAAGGAAAAAGTAGAATAACTGATGAAAAGGAGAAAAAAACAGGACACTCACCGTCAGCTGGGCTGACACCACAACACAGAGTCCTGTTTGTGCATTGAAGAGGAAAAGGCAAAATGTAAGTACACAAACCTCAATGCATTATATTCACAAATTATTATATGTAAAACCCACTGTCATATTTTAGCACTTTTTTCTATAAATAACCCAGTCATAAATATAGAGCGGAAGCTACCACTGAGGTAAAGTGAGCGGGAGAAGTGTGAAACAATGGTGTTGGAAGAATGGGCTTTTCCTGTAGGCATACCGTGAACTGAATAAAATGGTGGTCAGACACATGTAAAGGTGTGACTGTTAGGCACTCTGTGGCACAGGTTCGGACAAGAACGAGGTCTAGCACCTTGCCAGCTTTGTAGGTCGGGGGGCTGAGAACCCGTGTTAGATCAAAGGACTGAATCAGAGACAGGAAGTCTGCTGAGTTTGAATTGTCTAAGTGAATGTTCATGTCACCGAGGACAAGTACGGGACAGTCATGCTCTGGGATTGAAGACAGCAGTGTGTCTAGCTCCTCCACAAAGCTACCCATTTGTCCTGGTGGACGGTATGACAATCACAATATTTGTTATTTATACAGTGTAGATACTCAAAATCTGCAGGTGAAACGCACACCTTTTTGCTACTTTATACATTTTAGACGTTTTATTCATTCACAATGTCTGTAAAGCTTAACCCCTTTCTTTCCTTTACGTCAAAACTGAAAAGCAAAGATACAGTTTAACAGGCTATAAACTCGTGTTTCCTAAATCCTATGAGAATTTTTTGAGTCATATCAGTTTCATTATTCCTTCTTTGCCTTCAACTAAATTTAATTCATCTGAACTGTCTGAAAATGTCAAGCTCTAATGATTGAATGTTTGATTATTTCATCACCTTCCAGTTGCTGTTCTTTGTCATGGATGATTTTGTTCGGAACAAATTAACTGAATGGGGTCTCAGCGAGTTGAGAGAAAGATTTGAAGGTAAAGTATTACAATGCTTCTTTGTTGAGTGCAGGTTTTTTACAATATATGGAATGACCTACAAATACTAAAACATCTAAGAATCTACTAATAATGACATAAAACATGCTAAAGCATTCTTCTGCAGTACAATAATGACATACCCTTGATGGGCTTTAGCAAGACAAAAAGACAAGATTGAAAAGTGACAAATAATTAAAATAGACAATCAATGTGGATAGAGCTCATACAATTAGGCTATGAGCTCTGTGAGGCTGTAATTTTAATAAATAGTAAAATTAACAGCTGAGCCCCACATACTTCATCCTGTATTAAAGGAGTTTTTCTGCACTAACTTAGAAAATAATTCTCAGTTTTTCATTTTTAAATTACAGATGAAGGGATTGACGAGGAAAGTCTTTACTGTCTTTGTGATCAAGAAATTAATAACCTGATCACAAAGTTGGGACCAAGGGCAAAATTCAAGAAGAGACTCAAGTCCTTAAAGGTAATGTGAGGACTGTGAAGATGATTTACACATATACTGTATATGGTATAACAGGAGCAAAGATCAAGGACTGTTGATGACTCATACTGATAAAGGATTATAATATCTCAATAACAATAACAGCATTTATTAGATTTTTTAAAGAGGTCTTTGCTATTACAGATTTTAGACTACAGATTTTTCTTGTCTCACTAGAAAGAAGAAAATACAACAAATCAAACAGTTGATTCTTCTGCTCAAGTAAGTTAAATACAGTTTCATACAATTAGGTATCATCTAAGGCATTTATTAAAATCATGCAGTTTTTATTTTTAATGTCTGCTCACAGCCTTGAACTAAAGAGCGGTTGGTTATGGAGCAGTGGATAAGATACATGTCTTGGTGTGAGAGATCCAGGTTCAATTCACCAATGTGTCCCTGAGCAAGACAATTAACCCCTAGCTTCTCCAGAGGCGTGCAACCTCTGACATACTTAGCAATTGTAAGTTGCTTTGGATAAAAGCATCAGCTAAATGAACAAATGCAAAGAGTATTATTTTTATGTACAGTGTAACCAGGAGCATGAAGAAGCAGCTGATTTGCTCAGGTAAGGGTCACACGCCTTTATCTTCATTAGTACGCATTTGAGACAATAAAGTGTCGTTACTAAAACCATCTTTGATTAAAGAATGTCTCACTGGATCACAGTGTTGTTGACTGAGTAAAAGGGATTCTGAATGTGATTATGTAGGCCTTTTCTGGACTACACAACTCACACTTCCAGGGTTTGCCAGGCTCATCCTGGAGTGGATAAGAAGATAAATGCAAATATTGTTGAGTGAATTGTAAGGATTTGTCTTCAAGCCTATCGAGGCCGTTAGAGGGCAAAGCCTGTTTGAATATAATTTCTTGATCAATACGGTTTTAAGAGTCAAATATTCATCTTCTTCCTCAGGTTTGGCCATCACCAGTGACACAAGTGATAAAGGTGAGATACACAATATTACATTTACTGATTTGGCAGATGCTTTTATCCAAAGCGACTTACATTTGAGGAACAACATACAAGCATCAACAAAGCATGAAATACAATATATGGAATGAAATACAGCATGAGGTCTACAAGTGACAATACATGCTGGT
>NW_024041100.1:0-28444 GCF_014851395.1 Micropterus salmoides
ACTGATGATAGCTGAAGAAAGAGTAAAAAACAAACATGGAAGGAAAAGAAAATCTGCTAACAAAAAAAAACTTAATTAGACTAAACGGTAGGGCAAATTTTGTCGAAATTGCAATTGGTCTACTGCAATTTTCAAATCGCAGACGTTGCAGTATTTTTTATAGTTTATATAACTAAAATATAATTATAAAAATATTGTTGTGCTACAGAGATGTCCTGGTGTATCATATATATCATATTCTAGAGACTTGAGAAAACATCTTTGTTTGGTACAGATGTACACAAAAATAATAAATCCATAATAAATTTTTAATAGGTTTTACATGAAAATGAGAAATTATGTAAAAATGCAAATCATATCGCAATTGCGATATCAGTCAAAATAATCACAGTAAAATTGTTGAGCCACAGGCAACGTTTTATCAGGCCTAAAAGACGAGGCTTTTCTCGTTAGTAAAGTTAGGGAGATATCATCCAGTGTGCCGATAGTCTGCTGTGGACCTTGCTAAAAAATAGAATGGTTGTGCACACAGCTTCCCTTCTATAGAAAACAATCATGCCATTAGTTGTTACGCAGTCCTTCTATCAAGGCACCATCTCAGTATTTCTACACACTTCTTTCTGTCTCAAAGGTGGGTCGTCTATATCGGCACGCTCAGCCCAGCTTGCCAACCTGCTTCTCTCCTCTTACCCACTGTCTCCGTGCTTGCCGCTGTAAGCCGAAAGGTCACTCCTGTTTAATTTTCCGACAGCTCCTGTTTTATCTCTCCACTTAACTCTATCGCTCTGTGTCAGGCTTGCTAAGACAAAAGACGTTCTCAGTTTGGCTGCCTTCACAGTGGGCTAGCCTCTAAAGCACTGTGTTCAGATTGTCATCGGAGTGGAACCAAACTTTGAAGAGAACAAAACATGGGGGCAATCCAATACAACCTGTGCATTGTTAGAGGGAAACATTGTCTCAACATGAGTGGAGAGGCAGGGTTTTCCCACTGAGTCAAAATCCTTCTTTTGGCCAACACTTCAAAACAGGTGAATAAATGCTAATATTGGCACACTCCACCTTCATTTGTAATAGTTTGCTTTAGTGAATTTAAAGTATAACGTAAGATTAGAGAAATTTTTTGTGTGTGTGCTTGTGCGTCCATGTCAGCCACTTACATCCACTTCACCTTGGTCAATCACATAGAAGTTGTCTCCTTCATCGCCTGGAGGGAAGAAAAAAAGGGAGAACACAGGACTTTGTGTGTGAGAGCAGAAAAAGCAGGACTTGGAGCCAACAGGAAAGCCTACTCTTCCTATTACTTCCACCTCCTGCTTAAGTTCTCAAAAGGTGGATTTTAAACCATTAAACCAAAATGGGTGCATTAAGGGATTAAAATCATTTGTCAAACACTTGGAATACCACTCTCTGTGAGCTGGGGGAAGAAAAATAGGTTGATAAATTGTTGGGATTTATCTTTCCCTAAACTTCTACATCAACACACACACTGTCCTCCTCATGTCTGTCAACTATATCCCTCCTTAAAAGAACAACTGTTGAATTTCTTGTCTTACTATCATTTTTCTGGGTCTTTACAAACTGAGGGCCTCTAAAAGCTTCAGGGCGACCCAGAATGCATATTTCACTAGGCCTGCCAATATCTCTGTGATATAGGGCTCTTGCCATCAGAAAGTTGCAAACAGCAGTGCTCATTACTGCTGCTTGTGTAGCCTAGTAGTGGAAACTCTGAAACAGCGATGCCTGAGAATGCAGAGCTACAACACCTCAGTACAGATTCGTAGTATGCACCACAGACATCAGCTTCATTTATTCTGTTCGAGACATTGCTACTCTATATAGAAAAGTGACACAGACACATTTTCTATTAGGAAGTACTCGTACTGAGATCCATGTTTTTTCAACAGAAACAGACAAAACAAGGCTACAAAGTGTACATCCATGCTAGCAACCACATGAGGCTGTAATGCTCAATTAATGAAAAATAGAGACAACTTGGTGTTCTTAGAGCATAGGTCAAGGTAGTGTAAATACACAAATGTCAAACAGTCTTGGTTCACTGTCCCATTCAATAACTCAGCATTGCTGCAATCTCTGTGTCATTTTTGATCAAAACCTCAGCTTAGACAAACATGTTAAATCATGGTTGAATCCTGCTTTCAATCACATCAAACATTTCGAGGTCTAGACCTTTTCTTTCTGCCAAAAATCTGGAACTCTTATGCATGCCTACAGAATTAGTCGGTTAGATTATTGTAATTCCTTGCTCTCTAGTATCAGTAAGAAATCCCTCTCCCGTTTCCAGCTAATCCAAAACTCTGCTGCCAGGATCTTGACTCGGTCTAAGAAACATGATCATATCACACGATCCGATCTAGTTTACACTGGTTACCTGTTGCTTTTGAATAGATTATAAGATGTTATTGATTACTTACAAAGTCCTGATTGGCCTAGGCCCAATTTATTTAGCAGATCTTTTAGTACCTTATGATAAATAACTGTTTTTTGTAAACCACTTTGTAACTGTGAAAGTTGCTATATAAATAAAGTTTATTATTATTATCATTAACACAAGCCGGGAAAAAATGTTTGGTTTGCGGACTGGATCCCTCTTCTTTCTTTACCAAGGGCATGCTGAGTTTTCGAAGCGAACCCTAACCCTTGAATCGAGCAATGGGATCTGGTTGGTTGATGTCTGCTAAAAGCATCCAGTCTGGAGATAAGGCTGAAAAATGGTAAAGTGTTCCTTTAATTATGCTATCCATTACATAGGGATCAAGGGAAATTATTGAAAAGGACTGACAGGCACATACACATGAGCACTGTGAAGCGCTCCCTGCATCTACCTCTTACAATAAATACAACTCCATTCAGAGGTACAAGTTGGTAATTATGTGTGAGTCTATATGACACAAGTATGCATGTGTGCTTCTCTTAGGTACCGGGGTGAGGGTGTATATGACTGTGTAAATGTGTTTCTTATGTGTATGTTCACCTGAAGACTTGAAAGGCTGAGCGCCCTGTGTGTAAAGTTCACAGGAGTTCACACGGCTAATTAATACTGAGTGGAGAGGGCTCGTTAATCATACAGCTCTATTTGTCACACAAAATGCTCCTTGTCTGTCTGATGAACCTTCTCAGTGGAGACCCCAGAAACACACACACACACACATAACCTGCTGCAACTTGGCCCGCTCCTATCTCTCTCTGCCTTTCTATTCTTCTACTCTTCCTGTCTTTTATCACTTCGGTGCTCAAATCTTTGTTTTGCGCCTTTCCATCCCCCCTGTGCCTGAGAGTGCAGGCAAATATTTGACCTGAACGTGCACACACACATAGATACATAGACACACACACACACACACAGATACATAAACTAATGTTGTAGTACTCGAGACTGGTCTTAAGACCACTTTTTGATGGTCTTGGTCTCGTCTCGGACTCAGACATTGAGGACTTGGGATTTTATTTCAAGACCAGTCAAGACCATAACTTTGGGAATCAATAAATTACTTTTGCATTGTCTGATTTATTGTTAACATCCTAACTTTGATTGGATGTAAAATGTATTTCTTCAAATGCAACCAATAACCCTAATTAAAATATGTTGTTCCCCTTAACGACTGTCACCCCTACCCGCGATGGTAAGCATGGTAAAGGAGTGTTTGAGAATTCCGCATATTAGTGTGCGTCATGTAATGTGGGGAATTGGTCTCGCCCTCCCTCGGTCTTGGTCTTAACTTGGTCTTGGATTGGGCAATCTTGACAACAACAATAACATATACACACACATACACAAACACACACACACATAAAGGTAGGCTGGTGTACTCAGCATGGCCTTGTTTCGACACAAGCTAATTGTCATACACACTGTTAAGGTTCTTTGGCTTTGGTCAAAAGGAAAACATGGGTTACAACCTCTGACTTTGTGTTTTGTACCACTGCTGGTGCACCGTTAAGGCAGATGTGTCCATCTTTCAGAACTGATTTCATGTTGGAATTTGATATTTCACATGTGGAATCATACATAATATTTTCTTTTACCAACAAACCAATCGCTTATAGCTATAAAATTGGATATATGTCAGAAACAGCAGATTAAATTAACCTGATGTATTACATTAGACAGTTGATTAGAAGAAATAAAAATATCTATTCTATTCCATTTTACATTATGATAGAGTAAATTCTACCTTTGTTTAAATACTATCGAGGCACAGCGTCGATAACTCTTGCTGTGTCTAAATAGTGTGTGATGGACCAGTGGCAGGGGTGGGTTTTTTGAACCTGCACAGTAGTCCAGACATTAGCAATGACATCGGCGCTCTATATACTATACCACACACTATAGTGATATAACAAAGGGCTGCCTGAGACTGGGGGCCCTGCAAAGTCCGCTAGACTTATTATCACCAAATTAGGACTGATATAGCCTTCTCCTGGATGCTGTCTTAGAGTAGGTGGGAGTTATTGAGCGTGTGTGATCCAGTGTGTGTCCGAAAGCTGATAGTTTTGATTCACTCATTGTCTAAGAGAGTGTGTGCTTGTATGGCATGCTCCACAATGTAATCTATGTGATTCATTTATGCAGGTGTGAACACAGTATTATCTGAAAGTGGTCATTTGTCTGGGAGAATGTGTGTTTTCAGTGTATCAAATAGTGTATCTGTGTTCGGTAGAGTTTGAGTGGGTGAGTGGGGGGTGGGGGTTACTGGAAAAAATACAGTCTGGCCCTGCTAAGCTCTGTGTTCCTTCAAAGTCCAGGGATGTCTGGAGTGAAGGCTTTGACGACTGTGGTTAGGCAGAGGAGAGGGACCTGATGTCTGGTGCAGACAGGGGCAATGTGTGGGGCTTTGGTATTTTTCTGACCATGGAATTCACTTTGTCTGTGTTTTTTTAGTGCCCAGTGTAGAACACATGGCGTACAGGTTAGAGAGAGGCGCAAACAGATAGGAGGTTCATTCAAATAAGGCAGTGCAAAGGAAGTTGTTGGTATTTGCTGAGAATAGATGTCGCAGAATACCATGTTTCTGGTGCAACGCTGATCTGCTTGGATTAAATGCTTGGCAATAATGGTTAAATGTAAATAAACATTTTTAATTAAACCACTAGATGTGATTAAATACGCATAAAAAAATTATGTTAAACGTGGTTAAAGGAGAAACATCTGTAAGTCTGCATTTAACTATAAGTTAAATAGCTGCTTTATACTATATGAAAAGCTTCTTCTGCAGTTCATTAAATCCCTGCAGACATCTGAAGGCAGCAGTGCCATTAGGCACAGCCATCTACCCCATTTACACCGATTAAATTAAATGCAAATGACAACAGGCTGCTACAGAACAACCACATACACCTCTACACACACGAGACTGGTTGGCTATATTTGCACATTTTTTTCCTTAGTGCACTATACAGTACAAACACCAAACAACAAATTATTCTCTCCAGCGTCTTGTCTTTGGTCTGGAACAGGCCAGAGATTCCCATCCTCAACCTCCTTTTCTACCTCCTCCTCCCCCTCCTCTTCCGCCCTACTCTTGCTCTGTCTCTTCTTACTCTTCTTCCTCCACCTCCTCATCTTCCTCCTATCCCATCTCCTCCTCCAACTCCTACTGTTCCTCTTCCTTCACCTCTTACTCCTCTCCTCCTCCTCCTCTCTGGTGTCCTCTGCCTCTTCCTTCAGGTTTCTCTGGATCCATTGTTCAAAACTGAATGAACTGACTCTGGCCCTTTTATCTATCTATTGAAGGTTTTGATTGATGTGTTATCAGTTATGACTGTTTCTGTTTCCACCTGGGTAGCTGTGTGCTAATTGAGCTCACCCTGTGCTGATTGAGTGAACAATATTGAATGTTAGTGTTTTCTCAATGACCAGATGGTGTAGGCAATGAGAAATGAACGGATTTGTGTGTAGAGTTTAGGGAAATGGGTGTACGAAAAAGTTTTGGTTATGGTTTTGAAAGTTTAGTTGTAAAGCCTGGTTAAGCAAGTGAGAAAAACTGTAATCACCACACCCTCAGATCTATTTAACTATTATTAATTCCTGAAACCCACATATACTGTTGCACATGATTTTGTTTATACATACCTTGCTGGATAACTGTTTCCCCTGCAATGTGAGTGACTGGGAACATGGCATCAAATATGTCACTGAAGGAAAAGAAACAGAGAGGGAGAAGGAGAAGGAAAGGAGAATACAGTTATAACCAACATACATGCTATTATGGCGCACACACAAGATTTGTTCTGTGGAAGAGATAATGGTAAGACGGAGCAGCCGTCATCACTGTGTCAACTCTATCCCTCAGTATACCACAGCCAAGGGGACAGTCCTCATTCCGCACACACAAGATACCCGAATGTGTAATCACCAAACAAACCCACTATCTTCAGTTAAAAGAACAAACATATGCCAATGAGAACATCGGTTTAACGGTTTAATCCACCACAGTTTTGTTCATTGTCAGGCTCAAAAACATAAACAATATACACTATAATTGTTAAATAATGATTACTACTTATCTATTACTACTGGTGCTTAGACTGAACTTTGTGAACTTTGTCAAGTACCAAACATAAGAGACATTATCACCAGATAAATCAGCATTACAAAGCTTAGCCACTTTCTCTGCATCTTTACACTGTATTGGAACTGCACATTGGCTTAAACACGACTCTGTGTTGATTCAGCACATGATCAAAGCCTTTATCTCTGAGTGTATCTTTAGAAGAGGCGCTGAGAAAACAAACAAAATGATGGCTGTGCCTAAGCACTTCATTTATGTCTCAGCCCGGCAGGGAAAGCGCCTGTTAGACTGTTCCTGATCGGGCTGTTTAAATGCATGAAGCCTCAGCAGATTAAAGTTCCACTGCTGAGATGTGTTGGGACAAGAGAAAACTCAGTATCCTTCCTCTCCTCCTCCCTCCAAGGTATTTATCTATCTAACAGTTACATACCTCTCGTCTAAAAGAGAAATATAGGAAAAAAAAACAATAAAAGAAGGTCAGGCATATCAAAGGCTTACAAGACCTGCTGAGTGAATGTGGGGCAAGTTACAGCCCGTTCTCCGTTATGTTTCTGTGTGTGTGTGTTGTCACTGAACGTATGTGTTTACACCAGTGTGTCTGTGTCTGAGTATATTTCTATGAAAACACACAGGTTTGCACAAAATACCGTGTGGGTGTTGAATATGTCTGTGCTCATGACAGTGCACTGGGCTATGCAGCACTTTGAAATGAAAGGTTTACACAGCCAAAACACCTTGCTGCACACTACAGACATAAAAGTGTTGCTTTTACATGAACTTCCCTGGTAAAAAAAACATACAAACAAATAAACTGCAGCTCAACAGATGTTGGGGAGATCTGAGGATGTTATTGAGTGATTTGGAAGTGAAAGGACCCTGCTGGTGTTTGTTTATGTGACACTGAATAAAGCAGACTTAAAAAGGTGGATTTGGGCCACTACACCCACAGGTAGGCTCTGTGCGATGCAGCTGGCCACAGACTCCCACATACACTCCAGCACACACAGTGTACACATGTGAACAAAAAAACCCACTCACTCTTTGAAGTGTCCAAGCACAGGCTAAAAGATGCACAGACACACTCTCACATCACAACCTCCATATACAGTAACACGTGTGCTACATGCAACCAGTACACACATATGTAAGTCAAAAACATATTTAAGCATATATTAAAACACATACACTGGCACTCTCATATGACACACAACTCAAAACGCTTTGATGGTCATTAGTCAGAGCAACATCTGCAGCAACTCTCCCCACATCTGTGACCACCTGCGCTCGGCATGGAGTCTGTTTATTCAGGGAGCTTTCAGAGCAGTCGGCTTCAAGTCACGTGTAACTAGTAATGTGTAATTTACAAAAAGAGGAAATTCAACAGGAGAACAGAGTAAAAATACCATGGGGGAAATCAGCGCATACAAGTAATTAACCTTTGTGTCGTATCTTGATGTTGAAATTTCAAAATCTGTATTTAACTCAAGATAGGTTGTGCTTTGATTTGAGCCCCCTCATAGTGGTGATGGTGATGATAGTGTCGATGATGATGATGCATTGCACAGCTAAGTAGGATGCTCAAGACCCTAGACACAGTCATAGCAAGAGGATCAAAGGCAAGCGAACCTGCATTTAGGCAATTACCCTTGGCCACCTCTCTCTTTCCATGCCCTGCCTGCTGAATGCATCGGTGAGCACAACAAAGACACTTATGCAGGTAATTACTTCCCCTCGTCTCTACCTGTCTCTCTTTCCCTTTCTTAATCCCCAACTTCCTCCCTGTCTGTTCTCGATAACTTTTTCTCTTCCTTCTCCCCTCTCAATTACCCCTTTCTTCCCTCTAATTCTCTTGCTGCCCACCTATTTCTCTCATCTCTCGGTCTATCGCCCCCTTCCCCGCCTGTCCCAGATGAAGTGATTAATCTTGTCCTTTCCGCTACCTGTAGCCCCTCTGACCTTATGAAAAGGCAACGCACCCCCACCCCCCAATACAATGGATGTGCTGTTCTGAAAAAGACAGACAGAAAGAGACAGAGAGACCCCGCAGACTCTGAGGGGGTCTAAGAAGTTCACCTCCACCCTAGGGAGGAAGACAAAGCTTCTGTCATGGTTGAGCTATGCGGAGATACTTCTCTTGTTGTGGTGGCAGCCCGGCTGACGGTGAGTGTCCTGGTTTTTTCTACTTTTTATCAGTTTTTCTGTTTTTTCCCTTGGTTTCCTGTTCTCTGCCCGCCTCTCTGTGTTTTCTCCCCCGTGTGCTCTCTCTCCCTCTGCTCCTGAGCCCAGCCAACTACCTGCACCTGCAACCCATCATCCACCTCGTCAGCCTGCCACACCTGCCAGTAATCAACCTCATCCCAGCCTGTATTTCAACCCCGGTTCTCCACACCATCCTTGCTTGATCGTCGTTGCTCCATACCTGGTGCCACTCCTGTGTTCAGGCTTCCTTGTTTCTTGTTTTTTCAAACTTACCCTGTGCCTTGTCGTTGTCTCCCCCTAACCTTGTCTCTCGGTTTGTTTCCCTCCCAGGTACACTCACCCTCGTCCTCCGCTCGGCTGGGCTCATCCACTGGCCCACTCCCCTTCGGACCTCCCTCTCGGCGTCCTCCCTGTTCCCCTGCCTCTCCTCGCTTCCTCGGCCCGTGTTCCCCGGCTCCCTGGCCCCCTGTCTCCTTGGTTCCCCGTGCCAGTACTTCCCCGACGTCCTCCTCTCCCTCCACTCCAGTCCCTCTCACCCTTTTTTCCCCCAATAAACCTCCTTCCCTCTGAGTGCAGCATTTGGGTCCTCTCTGTCCACACACCACACCCCGTAACATCTCTGCAACACATGTGCATGTGCCCTCACGTACACTTACTAGTACACATGCACGCAAGAAAAAAAATGCATCCATGTAAATGCCCACTCTATTTTCATACTATCCTCGCTGACTAGGGATGCACCGAAATGAAATTCTTAGCTGAAGCCGAAACTGAATATAATGAACAAGTACATTCACATTTATTTTGCCTTTTTTTTTTTTACCATTGCATAAATTAAATCGTCAAAATGTGCTTTACTCAGTGTACATCTGTACCAAACAAGTCTCTAGAATATGATGTGTACGCCAGGACATCTCTGTAGCACAACAATATTTCATTTAAAATTATATTTTGACAAACATATAACCTATAACAAATACTGCAAGGTCTGCGATTTGAAAATTGCAGTAGACCATACTGCAATTTCGACAAAATTTGCCCTACCGTTTAGTCTAATTAAGTTTTTTTTTGTTAGCAGATTGTCTTCTTTTTTCCTTCCATGATTGTTTTTTACTCTTTTCTTCAGCTATCATCAGTGTTAGGTAGTTTTGTGAAAGATCTGATATCCAATGTATGATAATCTCACTCTCACAATGGAGGCTTTTTAGTGGGGAACACTGTTTTGTTATCACCACTAATACTACAGCCTGTGGCTTGTCTCTTTTCAACGAGTCAGTGTGTTGAAACCACTGTAGTTAGTTTTAAAGAAGAGCCTGTCCTTTTACCACAAGCTGGTCTTTACAACTCTCATTAAGTTGTGTAACCTTAACTCAGAACACAAGTTGGATGAATTTTGTTGCAGCAACATATCCTATACTGATATTTGACATTAACAATCTTTTTGTAAATGTGCTTTTACTCAGTGTTTCCCACAGGATTTGGAGAGACTATGGGGGACAGGTCTGAGACCCGAGAAGGTCCGGTAAAGTAAATTACATGTGTCTATTAACTTTTAATGGACACATGTAATATGTTTTATACTTTCTGTGAATATAATCCAGTTAGCCTAATCTTATTTCCATCCTGTATAGACACTTGAAAACCGGATATTTTCACATGTGTATCCTCGTGCTAAATTCATCAAGTCGGACCCATATATAATGTTATATATATATATAATGTTGTATGTGGTTCTTGTATCGCGCAACATGGAGACTTCACAGCCCTCACGTAGTGCACTCCTAATTTAGGTGCGGCTAGTTTAATCACCTTCTCATAAACAAGTGACAGAAACACTCAAAGCAGGTTGCCTTTTCTAAGAAGTCAGCCACAGATGGAGTAGATGTGCTAGGAGACAATTCAGCAGAACAGTGTCTGCAAACGGCGATTTTTTTGTCATTCTTGGACACATTAAAATGCTTCCACCTTGCCAAAATGTCAATGTAATGGTTCTGTAAAATTTTTTGGTCTTTTGGATTATTAGTCTGAACACTGAAAGTGCTTTTTTTGCTATTTTCGGCCGATTAATTTCAGTGGCCAAACATTCGGTGCATCCCCATCGCTGATATGTTATATGTTTTAATGTCTGCAACCTTGTAAATTGTGCTGCTGCCTGTCTTGGCCAGGACGCTCATGGAATTTCAATGAGTTTTCTTTCTGGTTAAATAAAGGTAAAATAAAAAATAATATCATCAAATGACAACAATCACTCAACCCCCCTGTGCACACACACAGTCCAGATGACATCATATAGACAGTACATTGCCCGTATATATGTATATATGTGTTTGTTTGTAGCACATGGAGTTTCACTAGAGATAATGACACTTGTGTATTATCTGAGGGGCTAATGTGTCGGTGAAGCAGCAGTTTTAAGTTCAAGAGAGAAACTGATGACGCCAAGATATTCAGTCAATATCAAAATGAATGCAATTAGAAAAAAAGAGACACCTTTGTGTTACGCCCTGCCCTGCCCTGTGTTGTGCTCATCGTGAAACTGTTAACCAAACCACACTAAAATGCAGCTGCCGCCTTGGGCTGCAAGTTGTACACCACTGTGAGAATCTGTACACATGCATGTATGTGTGCGTTTGTGTGGGAATGATAGGAAAAGTTTATGTGCACCTTCACTCTCTAACACACATGCACACAACAACGCAGCAACAGCCTACTATTGTTCTCAAACACCCATAAAAATGCGGTTAGCTTAGGGATTTCAGTCATTAATGAAATAAAATCAGGCCTGCTTGTTGTAGCTGGATCGCTTGTTGTTCTTCCTAGTTGGCGTGGATGGCCTCTCTCGCTCACCTCTTCCCTCCTTCTTTATCTCTCCTACAACACAGCTGTTTATTTGTTCAGCAGCAGACGCCTTATCTCTTACATTACTACCTCAACACACAGCGCTGCTATTATGCCATTAACACCAAAGGACTCTGGAACAGCGCGGCGTGCTGCCATGTCTTTGTTTTGCTGAATGGGCCACAGAATGTTGAGTTACACAAGCGCTTAATGGGGAACCCGTCCAGAATGATTGCTCGTCTGGGTGGAAGAGGTTTTGCAATAACCAAAACAATCAACAACTGCACCACATACGGGAACTTCCCAGCTCTCCATGTTGCGTCTTGGCAGCGATGTGCCACTGGTTTGGCTGGCACAGTGTTCATGCCTTAAGTGCCTGAAGGATTAATTTTCACTACCACAGTTGATACTAATTCAGATTGCTGATTCTGGCAAATCAGAACAATAGTCTTTGTTTAGTAAGTCTACACAATTCCCTGATATAAGTAATGACCTGAGGGCACTAAATGTACTCTCGATTTACATAATATGTATACGTTTTGTAGACTAACAAAAGCAGCAGGGTGACCTTCACTTGGAAAAGCAAAGGTTCAACAAAAATCTGATCTGATAGAGAAAAACAAATCCCCACAGGGATCAACTAAAGAGGTTACAATGATCTGTCTAATAAACACCTGCGAAAAGTTAAAAAAAAAAAGTTTCATCACTTTGTTACATGATACGTTATACATATCTTGGTAAGATGCCGATGGAATAATGAGTAAGCCGTGAAGTGGAAATATGGTTGATTGTGTTTTCAGCAGTCCTGCCAGCTGGTGTTCCCCAATGCCTGAGTGACCTGAGGAACAGAATTTATGCTGCATACCTACTATAGTCTACCTAGAATTAAAAGCTCACGAAGGACCGCCATGATGCACTGTGCACATTCTCAGCAACTTTAACTAAAGTGTCAGGTTACTATGATTAACATGTCAGCATAATGTGTAAAGCACAAGCAAACTGACAAAAAAAGCATGAAAACATAAATTAGACTTTCCTTGATGATGGCAGTTAACAGAATTGTTTACTAGCCTGTTGTGTGACTCATTGTGGGCATATCGTAGTGAGATGGAAAACAGCTTTATGAGGCTGACTAAGTGATGTAAAGTTTAATGTTTAGAGTTTAAAGTTGAGGACAAACAGCCAAAGTTACTCACATGGAACAACCACTGAGCTCTGTTAGTGTGGACACAATGACATTTGCTGTTTTTTTCCCCATCTAATTACATAAACCGGTATGCACATAGAAGCACGTATACACACTAATGAACTCCCATGCAGACAGACACACACCACTGACAATAGTATGAGCGAGTGAGTAAGAGAGAGAAAAAAGGGGGAGATGAAGGAGGTATAATTATAAAGCACTGAAGCATTCAGGGAGGATATTTATGACATGAAAGCTCTTGGCACGCGCCCTGTCTCTCCCTAGAGGCCTGGCGAAAAATGGAGGGACCAGACTATGTCAGCTACTCTCGATTTCTTTTTATCAGCCTCCAAACTGGCTGAGAAAACCCCAGCAGTGTTTGTTGTGTCTTACTTGGCCAAGACACACTACAAAGATCCCCTCCAACCACCAAATCACAACCGTAGTCCACTTTTAAAACTACAGTGGCGATATTGAATAATCTCATTGGGCAAGGTACTTCATAATACAACAGCTGCAGAATGATTTCAGCAGGGGCCAAATGAAGAAAACATGTATTTTAATAAAACATTTTAGAACAGTTGTTGTTATTTTGTAACTACTGATTTAACTGGGCTACACTCCACAGATTGCTTCCCTCCTACAGCCATCACATATCAGTACAGTACAGTCAGCTACAGTCCTGTTAATTTCAATTCACATATCTTGTGACTGAAAGACAAGTTGAATATGGTTGTTTCTGGTAAACTAGGTTTTTCTTGCACATCATAAAGTCTTATTGGCAGATGTGTAGGATCAAAAATTCTTGAGGGAGAAGGAACCATAGAGTAGGGTAAACACACTGCAAGTAGCAATTTTAATCTAGCACACACATTTCAGGCTGCAGCTTGTGGCTGTACTAAAGTTTGCCGTCAACTTTTGTGCAGATGTTCAAAAATACCAAAGCTACATAGCGTTATTTGTGTGCACACCGGTGAATATTTACCCTCTGCCCATCTTAAAATATGCCAGATTGAGCTTATTTTTTTAATGATTTTACAAGGTCTTACTATTTGCCTAAGCTGATGTGAACTAGCTTATACTGAGTGTACAGGCAACCATGCAGCACAGAGGTGGTCCTGGAGGTTTACAGGTGGATGTAACAGTTTATGGCTGGTGGCAATGACCACTTAGAGGTGGTCAACAATGTGGGAGGGGAGAGGAGGCCAGGCAAGGAGAAAGAGAACCCTCACTTTCTAAAGCTCAAATGGCCTTTTCTCAGTCTGCCCTTGGCTTTGGTCCTCAGGGCTCTCAAAATCCAAGTCTGATAAACATCACAAGTTCCAAAGCACACTCAGTGTTCTTTTACTTTGCAATGGTCTATTAGGCACTGAAAACTTTTAAATCCTGAATAGAATTTTGGACTGATATTTCTGTCTCAAAGATCTAATGGGGGCTAATGTTTGCATACATGGAGGTCTAAAGAGGTCTAGTTAGAGTAAGCTGTGTGATTAAATGTTGAAAGTTGTATTTAAAACCAACCGACTGCAGGGAGCACACTGTGTTAAACCCACACACCTGGCCCCGCTTGGGTTTATAAGGCGTGTAAACCTGGATGCATCCTGTGGCCTCAAAGTGTAGACGTGTGTCTCAATATGTGTGCTTTGCAGTACCAAAACACCTGAGGGCCAGCGCATTTATGCTGGAGATCTGTGCGACCTGTGCACTGCTGCTAAAACCTGCTCCTGCAATGATCAGACCACCTGAGAGAAAGAGAGAGTTCAGTCTAATCTGTATTTTCAAGAGTTTATACAGTGAATAACCTTGCAAGTCTGAAAAGCTGATTATATACATACCAGACCAGTCAACAAACTATAGGACAGGTTTAGCTGAAGATTTAATTAACACCTATACAAACTATAGTGGCTGTTATTGATATACAGTGAACCATAATTATGCAACTGCATGGCCCATTTCTCAGCTCAAATGTATTCAATTATGGTGAATAGCTGTCAGCTGCCAACTTTTTCCAGTTTGAAAATGCAAATCAAAAGGTCGCTGACAGCTAAGAAAGTGGTGCATTTATCCAATGAAATGTTGCAGGATGAAGTAGTGAGCTGTCAAACCATGGCATCGCTAGGCAGTGAAATATTCTTTACAGATGTGCTTACAAAAAAAACACACACTGTGAATGATTCAAACAAACACCTAAAAACACCTTGCAGGGAGGGATGGTCAATGTGGAGAAAATAATAACTGACACAGTAGCTTTCCTGAAACCTTTGAGCCTAACTGAAGCAGTAGTCGTCAGATAGAATATCAGACTGAACTACCACTGACCTCGAACTGGCACCTTGGACTCTGCTAGCCTGCCAATGCCAACTTCATGAGAGGGCAATGTGCCCTTATCACCTTCTCACCGTGCCCAGTACCTAGCTTTTCTTGCACTGTTGTGTTGCTGGCATGGCAATGGGAAAGCCAAGGTTGGAAGTGTTGGTTTAGATGGGAGAAAAAGTAGAAACACAGAGAGAGAGAGATAGAAACAGAGAGATTTATTCAGGAAAGGCATGGGCTGTTAAGAAGCAAAATACCAGACAGCTTAGGCCTTCTACCAGACACCTTGTTCACCATTGCTCGTACACAAACAAGCAAACACACTCACTCACATATCCAAGCTTAAATAAGCTTTTTACAATGTCTGCTGTCAGTTTTAATTGTGGCAGTAATGACGGTGCCAGCCTCATTCCTCTGCTGTGACTACTGCTTGGAACATACCCACCCAACATACACACACACACACACATTCAAACTAGCATCATGGAGGTGAGAGATAGAGTTGCATGGCAGTGGAAGAAAGGACCTGTCTGAGGAGGAAAAGAGTCAGAAAGAGGGAGTGGTTGATAAGAGCATGTGAGGAGAAATGAGGATGTGTTACAGGCCAGAGAACAAACATCAAACTTTGACAGTATCATGATTGTAGGTATTTCAAAATCATTGGATTATTTGTATGTTACTGCCAGTGTTTGAAGTGCCAGTACTCCCTACTCTTTATTATACTGTATGTTGGCGTGTGTTACGAAGCTTAACTCGACACTTTATGTTGTGTGCAGAGAGAGTGTATATGAGAGACAGCTGGAACAAGCAAGTGAGTGAGATGAGGTGCTGAGCGAATAAATCAAAAATCAAAAATCAATATGTGGCGGTCAGCGTTGGTACTGTGGCAGGCCGCCACAAAAAATCAATGTATGGGAAACACTGGAGTGATGACGTAAACCTGCTAGGGCTGGTCAGTGTGAGCGCAGGCCAGCGAGGGAGTGGGGAGATCGTGCTCGGGCACGGTACAAGGCAACCGGGCCTAGTGTGAGTATGCCCTTAGTGCCCCCTGGGTAATGCAGTTTATGTAGGACCATTTTGAATCGCACAGACAACCTGATATGAAGAGAGCAGAAAAGTGCAGAGGAAAAAGTCACGGTTCGCCAAAGAGTAGCATGTAAAAGTGCCGGTACTGCATACCGGTGAGTACCGGCCCATTTCAAGCACTAGTTACTGCTGAAAATAGCTGAATTATTTCCCTGGCAAAGTACCGGTCATACAGTACAGCTGGCGTGTGGGTCCATATCTAATGTATTTCCTCCTTCTCTCCTGTGTCATTAAAGATTTGAGCTGGATTAGCAAAAGGGATAAAAATAAAGTCTGACTCACATTCAGCTGAATCTCAGTCTACATTGCTGGCCTTCACCCCTCTTTTGCTGTGGGTGTTCATCGTGACAAGGCTCTTTTACAGGCCTACCTGATGATCCAACACACACTATCTGCTGATGCAGCCATGATGTCAGCCTCAAAACATCACAAACATGTCCAACCCTGCAGTCTCTCCCCTGCTTTCCTCTCACTTTCTTTCCTTTTACCTTGTTGCATTCGGTCAGTATAAAGATTAGGCAGCTGTGTAGTGATTAACTACTAAAATGTCCACTTTCCTCTGCTTACTTTAACCCATTTTCCTCATGTGGTCTGTCTAGATCGCATTTTCATTACTCATGCATTTTCGCACTTTCCTAATGCCCCCTGTCTCCGTTGTTTGTTGCCCCCGGGCAGGAAAAAGCGAGCTCTTCCTCCACTTAGAGGGAAAGAGGGTCAGGCTGAACCAGGCGCTGACAGGACTAAGCCTCTGCCTCACTGATGTGTCTACAGGGGACGTGTCACTGGTATGAGGGAAGGAGAGAGAGAAACAGATTTAGACAGATTAAGAGGTAGACTTATTCCCTTCCTCAGAGATAGAAAGGTGTAATTCCCCTGAATGCACACAAATGTATTATACACAGAAAATACAACCATTGTGTACACATGCCAAGATTTGTTTCTCCCTCTCTCACTCTCTCTCTCTCTCACACACACATATCCTGACACGTCGCTAAACATCACAAGACATGCCGCTGTCCCGCGGGCATGTCTTTTCCTTTCCTCCCTCCTCTGCCCTCCCCTCCCTCCCTCATTCCCACCTCGCTGAGGACAAGCACTGGAACAAGATAAGCATTTGAGAAGCAGATCGGGACACAAATTGTCCTTTGTTGGGGTTTAAACCTGAGAGGTGTTTACACAACACGGCACATTATACGAGCACGCTCAAACACATAAGATATACACGCTGAAACTGAGACAGAGAGAAAACTCTGAAAATGCCGCAGGGGCCGAGGAACACGGGAGGGGAGGATGACTAGATGGAGAAAAGTAAAGGACGAGGTGGAAATGCTTAAGGCTAAAACTGTACACTGTTCTCATGTGTATGCAAATGTGTACAAACCTCATCCACCAGCGCTCTGGGCAGTGAGGTAATAGGTGCACTGGGTGCATGTAGGGGAGAGAAATAGTTGACATTCAATAGCTGACATCTGACTGACGTAAGGCCTTTCCTGCTGTAAACAGACAGCTTAATCAGACACACGGCCTGCAAGCCTGGACAGTGTTGAGCAACCAACCAGCACCTTGTGCATAATGTGCTCATGGAACACCATGGAATGGGCTAACGCTAGAAACTTGCTAACTGGAAACTTAAGTTTAATTGTAACAACAATGTATAGAAAGCTGCTGGATACAGTGAGGGACACATTTTTCTCACTCAGAACTGACAGTATGAGTTTCATTCATGATTCTTCATTTGTAAATTTAAAAGAAATACTGCTTCTCGATTTAAACAAATTTGTAGAAGGGAGGTCTGAAGCATCCTACATTCCTACACAGATCAGAAATGTAAGGTAATTTTATTACCACACCAAGTTTTGAAAGGCTCATCCAAACAAGTGAGACTGTTTTCTTAGTGATGAGGCAAGAAATTAGACCTAGATAGTGGATCACACTATCACAGCACAGAAGACAAAATATAATTACACAAAGAACAACCCCCCTTTTTTTGGCTTTGAACACAGTGAATTAATGCAAAAGTGGAGCAGATGCTGTCAAAATGCTCTTAAAACCTGGAGGTTATAATGTTTCGGAAAACCAAAAATGAAAGAGTAAAGTTGCTGAAATCATTAAAAGACGTGAAGCTTATTTGTCAGACCATTAATTGCAATAAAATCACTGAATATGATCAAGAAATGCACTGAGCTTTTACCTCTATCATCAAGTGCCACCTTATTTCCCGAATCTGTTTTTAGAAAAACCCATAACCCTGTTATAGACATGTGTGTTTTTGTTGTTTCTTTGAAGGTAATCTTTTCACTCTTCACTCCTTCATCTCTCTCCCTCCCTCTCATTCACGTTTGTTTTTGTTTCTGCTTTCCCACTGTTAATCATGTGGCGTAAAAACAGTCTTGTAAGTTGTTAATGAAAATTGCAGAGAAATTATGAGTGCTTGGTGAGATGCAACAAGGCAAGACCCGCTTGGCAGTGGAGACACGTTATGTACTGTAAATAACTAGATAGCAGCATTAGTGTAGCAATGCTGAACACAAACTATCCACTTTGCTCTGCGATGGCCTAAATTCTATAACACAAGCTCCCTGAGACATTACACACTCAAACTTATCAAGCATGGAAAGGGGCTGAGCACCTCTAATCTAAATGAAACTGAACCAGAGTGACACCCACAAACCAACGAGGAGGTCATGGGAGAATCAACACGCTATAACAAGACTGTTGTCTGTGCCTGCGCACTGGAACCTATCACAGTAGCATAGACAAAGCAGACGGGATGTATACAATAGGAGGCCACGGGCCAACCCGGGCTATTCTGTATGGCGCTGGGCTGCTCTGTCCTCGGCTAATGTATGGTGGTCAGTGTGTGGGTTGTACTTTGAGCTGAGCTATAAATGTACTGAAGGGCTGCAGGAACATCATGTCCTCATAGAATGGGCAAACACTGGTTGGGAAGTCACTGTCATGCACACACACATTTACCCTACATATTCATTCACATGAAATGAAACGTGCCACTGGCCACGATCACAATCCCCCGAGTTATCAAAACTAATATATGACCACATGCACACATGCCACAGCTTAAAAGTGTTAACAGTGATTTTTTGTTATAACCTTTCTCTCTTTTATGGCACTTTGGCTGTTGAAGTGTTTGTGAGGGCGATTTTGTTTTTGTTTGAGATTTCACTACCCATTGTGGACATTTTATCCAACTGCTGCTCAGATCCAAAGCAGGGGCCAGTTTCTCTCCCATTCCCTGTTTAATGCAAAACAAATATGGGTATGCACTGTACAAGCATACAGGTACAGAAACACACATTCACACACCCCTTTTTTAAGCACTCACATGCAACAGTCTTGCATACACGTAAGTACCTGCGCATACTAATATGAAAAGGGAAAATATGTCTACACATGTGCACACATGTGCACACAACATTGATGGTATAAGCAGCTGAAAAGGCAGGGATGAATCATAGCTTGTTGGAAAACTGTCCTGCACAGACTCTGGGGTGCATTTTGGAGGGAATACAACATTCTAAAAGGACTCCAGACACTAACACTACTACATGACTCACTACTTTCTAAAGAACTGGATGGAGTGAAGGATGGAGAAAGATGACAGGGGCCGGAAGAGTCAGCAGGGGACAGGTTGAAACACAGCAGAGGGTATGAGAAGGGACAAAAGTTTCCAGCTAGTTGCATGTGTGTGGGAGACTGTGTATGTGCATGCAGAGTGCATGTATGAGTGTGTTTATATGCACTAGCATGCAAGAACGCAGCCTCGCTGATATGGACTTCCTACAAATGATGTGTTTGTGTGTATGTGCCCTGTGGTTTGCATGGGCGTAAAGGTGATGGTGTCTCAGCTGAGTTGAAGAAAGATGTAGTGTGCTGGGGGAGGTAAGACTGCTGGCCAGCAGTGCGCTGGATGGTGGTGGGGATGGTGGAGGTTCAGTCAGGCCTGCAGCTCTCCTGTGGTGAGTGACCTCAACGCCTGGCCCCTGGCATTGTGGCAGCGGCACAAAGCCATGCAGGGGATAGAGAGAGAAGACTACGCATGAATGTGGGGGAGGGACTGGATGTGAGTGTGGATGTAGATGAATTCTGAAAAGGGGAAAAAAGAGGACCACCAGGCTCTCAGGAAGAACAGGGATGAGAGTCAATGAGGGAATCAGTAAGACAGGAAACACAAACACATGCACATACAAATAGAACAAAACAACACACAACAGAAACCTGTTAATTTGTTCATGTTGCAGACTGCTGTTATTAAATAGACAACCATAAAATACAAATCACAGATGCAGTCAAACATCGTCACTACTCCACCACCTGAACACACAGAGAAAACAGGTTCCCTCTAAATGGCAGGAAGACACACAAATAACCATTAAGCGAACACACACACACACACACACACACACTACTGAAACTACAGGATACTTCCAAAATCACGAGGAAAAGAGATCTGGGTGGGAGAAGACAGACACAGTCATCTGATGCCATTCAGTGCCACCACATCCTGTTTCCTATATACTGCCAGGAAGTTACAGCCTGCAGGGGGTCACCAAAAACAAGTGCCCAAGCATGCACACAATACCAGTACAAGGACTAGCATAAGCAATTACTCAACAGATAGTTAATATCTGTATAATCTGTGTGAGGCAAAAACACCCCCTAGAGGCTGCTGTATGGTAACAACACAATGAGTGTTACCATGTGCATGTGGATGTTGGAGAATTAGATAGTGTGCAGCTGTAACTGTGCATTTTGTCAAGGTTTAGCAAAACCAAAACGTTGCCTATACTGTTAAGTTTAGAAACAGTGTGTGTGTGTATGTTTTAAATATGAACCCAACCACTGGAGCACAAGGCTCAAATTCCAAATCTATTGATATGGAGCCTGATTCAAATGAGTGAGCTATCAGGAAAAAAGATGACAGCTCTATTCATCTGATATGGCCACGCAGCACACTATCTCACATTGCACCCTCTCTGTTGTTTTGTCCCTTCGCACAGGCCTTAAATAAGCTTCCACTGCAACACAAGATGAGACGGATCTCTCTCGGGCAGTCTTTCACTTCGCTATGGTTTGTTTGTTTAAGTTTTCTGTCTCTCACTGATTTATTTATTATTGTTTTTGCACCTCTTCAGGCACACACACACACAGACAAAGAGTGCCAATACACTAAAGATGTTCCCCATCCATCGGCAGGGGCTAGTGGGGAAGGTGCAGAGGTCAGGGTTTAAGGGTCAGAGGTCAACTAATCGGTCACTTCATCAACTCATTACTCTGCTTGTTAATTAGAGGATTAAAGCAGGCAGGATGAGGTAAGAACCACCTCATTACAGTCCTTTCAACCCCAGAATTTTGATTGTTGTGTTGATTTTTCTTCCTATGGGATGGTTTAAAATTGAGTATTTTCTAGTTTTCTACATATAAAATATAAAGTACTGTATTTGCTTGATTTACAAATGGATCCTGACCTGAAAAGATTTAACAACTCCTGTTACCAGATGGCAATGTTATTTTAGAATATTGCAGACTCTGCCAAGACAGCTCCAGGAATGGGATAAACAGGGTCTCCTCATGCCTGCCAGAAAATTGATGTGGTTATACAGAGAGCAGGGCTTCTCATGTCTGCACAGTCCCCATGAGAGTGTTTTGTGGTAAGAGGGAATTAGACTAATGCAGGTGGACGGGAGGAGATAACTTGATAAGCATATATATGTATCTTATGTGTGTTTTGTTTGTGTCAAGGGAAAAATAAATGCACCTCTGACAGATTCCCCAGAAGCCTCTTCTTCTCTAAGTAATCCCTCTCCAAATGTGACCTCAAAGAATTACTCCTGTGTTTGTCCCTTCTTGCCTTCGCTGCTTCGTTGCACGCCCACATTAACTAAGTAGGAGATCAAGGTCATTTATCCAGGTGTGAAAAAAAACTGACAAACAGGCCAACATTAACACGTGCACAGTCTGCTGCTATCACAAGTCTCATTTCATATCACTTCAGTAGGAAGTTAGATAAGAAACACTATTACTGTAGAAACAGAAATAATGTGTGTTTGAACAGGCGATAGCACTTTTGTTGACCATATTAAAAGACTGATTCTCAGTGGGCATTTAACACGGGGAAGTGGTGGGGAGATAGGCTGGCAAATCTCATCTGAGGGTGCACCTGGACAAACGTGTGCGTGTGTACATATACGCACACAAGCCTGTAAACTTGATAATTTGGCCAGATATCCAAATTGGTGAAAAATAGCACGACCTGATTATCAATGCTGGGATTTCCTTATCAAAACCTTTAATCTGAAAACTATCACCTAAGTGCTGAAACCAAAACAGAGTAATCCACATGGGAAGTTGAGATAAAAGTTTCAGTCGATATGATAACAACTACTGTATGGTTACAGTATTGAGACAGGTGGTTGCAGGCTGATTTGGCTGTTAGCAAAGCAGGCTCAGCACAATCTGCACATCAAACACCTGTTCCCATCTTATCTTGTGTGCATGTGTGTCTGTTTGTGTGGGCATATCATAATGAGGTCATTATGGCAGCTAATGGGCGGCAAATGGAAGTGTCCACCCAGTGGCCCGCTGGGAGCCATACCATGGCAGACGTTCACATGTGAGTTTAGAGACCAGCCAAGGTCAAAGAGATAAACAGACAGAGATACTGTCTCCTGAGCGTACAGTACATGTTCATTCTCTCACAGTCTGTATTCCTAACAAAGCAAGATGTTTTTGCTCAGCAAAACAAAATATTCTTAACTTTGCACTATATTCACACTGCAATGCATGAGAGCTATACATACGTGTCTCTTGAAGGATAAATCTGAATAATATAGATTAAGTACAAGAAAGGTATGCGCATTAATCTCTTTATTCCAATAACTTCTGCAGCTTTCCAGCTTGTTTTAATAACAAAAACAGAGTTTAGTTGAAATCTGGATGTGTTGAGGTTTCACTTCCAGGCAGCTGAAGAAAGATGCACTACATACACACACACACACACACACACACACACGGCTGGTGGAGCTCAGAAACTTTGAGGCCATAAAGTTTGACATATGGAATGGTGTGTTAATCAAAGACTCCATGCTCCCAGCTGGAGCAGCCTCACTGGGAAAACAGTCTGACACGCATACTTGAGAATGTCCTTGTGTGTGTGTTTCTCATGATAATGTAATCCCTGTCATCCTTTGTAGTGATGGTGGTATTTTATGCACGTGTGTGTGTGTGTGTGTGTGTGTGTGTGTGTGTGTGTGTGTGTGTGTGTGTGTGTGTGTGTGTGTGTGTGTGTAAAAAGTGAGGTCTGTTTGCTCCTCTCTTGCACCAGTACAGCGGTTCTATGCATTTGTTCTCCTAAACCTCTCCACAACTTTGGCCCATTAAATCTCCATCAAAACTACTTGAAATATAGTTTATAGGAAGGATTCCAAATTTTGGGTCAATGGATATTTACAAAAAATGCATTTGCTTTATTACCTAATCACCTCAGAGGAAGCTGACAGGTAAGAGGGATGAAGGAAAGCAAGCAGTAGGGATGTAAGTTGCAGAAAGAGAGGCAGTGCCATATCTTCCTTTTTTATTTGTCCCTTCCTCTTTCCTTCTGCCTCGCAGCTTTACCTGAGCTCAGGTAGAACAGCACAACAGGTAATCTGAATGTTTGGTTTGTAGGGAAAAACATAAGCCTTTCTTTCTTGCCTCTTTCACTGAATGCCCCTCTATATTCTCTGTTTTCATTCTCTCTCCAGAACTCCAAACACACACATAAATCCTGACGTCTTTACGTTCCTGACAATGGAAGCTACGGAAACAAACATTTACAAAGTAGGATATGATCATAGCGCAGACCAGACTCGCTGTGTTTTAGTTTAAATAATATTCTGCTTGTCCTAAGATGCCCTCCAGGATATTGTTTCTCCTGCCTGGCCTATTCCTGTAATTACACATGCACGCACACGCATGCACACACACACGCACGCTCTCTCACACACACACACACACACACACACGCACACACACACACAGTCATCTCAACAGTGAGAAGACTGATAGAGCAGCTTCACTGCTGAAAGACTTCCTCTTTATACTGTATATATACAATTATTGGAAAGAATCAAATCTAATCACATACAACAGGTGGCTGATTGTCTAATTTACGCACATCAGACATTAGCCATTTTGACAGATATGTGTCAATCCAGCAACAAGGATGCATGTGATAGGTCCATTCTCCAGAACTCCAGAATAAACCAGGAAATTATTCGAACCCAACAACATACAAGCACAACATACCGCTGCTGCAGAAGCAAAAACTATTAAAACAAAAAAGTAAATTTGACAATTAAAGTAGAAGAAAACGCAGCCTCATCAATGGGGGTTTGTTATTAAGCTCAGTAAAAAAACATACTGCTTACTGAGCCAGTACCATCTCCCTGGATTCCTAGAAAGGCAGATAAGTAACTTAAGATGAGATAGATTATGAACTAGAGACAGGTTGAGAGAGAATAAGACAACAAGGAAAAAAGAGGGCTACAAAGACAAAGTGATGAGAGATGAAAGAGAGCACTAAAGAGAGTAGAGAAACAAAGAGGGCTTCATTGTTTTCTCATTACTGAAGGAGATGATAGCATAATATAGTGCTAATGGGGGAACAAATTGTGTGGCGTTCAGCTTACATAACTGCTGAGTGACTAATCACAGAAGATGTTTCCTTGACACATACACGGCTATCAGCCCTCTGTATTTTTCTTGTTCTGTCTCACACACACTGTCCTCATACAGCCATTTTGTGAATGTTTCAAGCCATTTATTATATTTGCCAATGCCAACATTCAAGAGAAGTTCGTTTTTGCATGTAAAACTAGTTTTTGATCGTAACCACCTGTCATCCAATGGTGCATGCACTGACCCATTCCCCTGATGTCGAGCACAGGCCCACACCAGGAGCAATGGTCAACTGTCACTACCTTCTCACCCAATCAGACCACATGGCCAAGAACATCTGATAACCCAAATGGCCAGCTGTTTGCAAAACGACAGAAGGGTGAGAAACAGTGAGGGAGTGAGAGACTGAGAGAGAGGACTGTGGAGTGCAGTCTCCATCTGCTAATGTGCGTCAGTCCTTGACAGTTCTGGCACATCTAAAGAAACCCATGTACTTCATACTGTGACTTCCATGCCAACGACAGAAGGCATCAACAACCAAAAATGATTACTGTGAATGAGTATGGCTTCATTTTCTGTTTTGGTGCACTTAGTAATAGTGATAAACACTACTAGATTACTGATATTGTGCAACATTAAGGATGAGTAGGCAAAAGTTTTGTGCCGAACCTTACCAATGAGAGCATGTAGTGTACTCTACAGTAACAAAGCCATGTGAAGAGGTCTGCTGGTTGCTGTGTGTTGTTTTTCGTTAATGCTGGAGGAACACATAGGCCACACATCAATAGACTTCTGTCAGTAGGGGCTCCAGGCACAACAACCGCAACACAACCGCAATGCGACCAAGCCACCCGCCAGCCAGTCGACCAACCAGCCATCCAGCATCATCAGCTGGAAGTGAAGAGTGAGGAGGAACAGAGGAGAGTGAGGGAGACTCTTAAGAGTGACAGAGAGAGAGAGAAATAGCGCATTAGAAGAAGACATAGCCAACTAACTGCCATGTCCCCGTACATCTAGCAAATCACACAAGGTTTTCACTAGCTAAGAGCCTACATTGCTGCTAGCTGCATGTTCACCCGTGAATCCCACAACAACGAGTTCCTGTGTGCACAGCATTAATGGTCGATGCTAGCTGTGTGTAGCGAGACAGCAAACATGACAGCCTGTCGACTAAATTCTACATCACGCATTTCAAGCTCTGACGATGATGCCGTTACATAGCTCGGCCTGCCAAGAGTACATTAAAACCTGATGGTTTATGGTCTACTGCCATATTTTTTTTGGTGTAACTCTAATCTGCCACATCAGCCACCCAAGGACATGGTTTTTCAGACTGTCTTGAACTATCACATGTTGCACTCTGCTCGGGGCTGCTTCAGAGGCACTGACGTGCAATCAGAGGTCTGCATGCCTGTGCCAAGGGAGCACGGTAAATTGTCAGCTGACGAAAGACTGGAAATAGTGTGTTTTGGGTTTGGTCCGTGGAGACTTTAGCCAACAGGAAAGCGCCGGTGTTTTCCTCTCCATGGGGCATAATGGATTCTCCCCGCCAATGAAACACTATTCCGGCTGGCGGGCAGGACCGCCAGCCACCTGAGAGCCTTTCCCACAACACCCCCCTCCTCTGTCAGAGCCAGACCCAGCTATCACTGGAGATCTGGGACAGATGGAAGGATGGAGAGAGGATGGCTGAAGAGAGGAGGGATGTGAAAGAACAACGAATAGGAGCAGATGGTAAGAAAAAAGGGAGGGATAAAGGGAAATTGGCTCGCAACTCTCTGTTAGATGACTATGGAGAATCTGTGATTTCTGAGCAATGTATCTGAGCACCACCGCCCATATCTGAATACACAACATGATACTGACATACACATGTTACCATAACAACCAACAACACAATGCAATACAACACACACAGACACATCGAGTTGACCCCTTACCCACCCTTCGCTGCATACCCCTCCTCTTCTTCCACATCTGTATATGTTCATCCCTCCTTCACGGTCTGTCGGCATCTCCGCAGACTTGAGATGCTCCCAAAGCAGGCAACACTGGCACACAGTGGCCACGAGAGCAATACACTCTACTGGAACAATGGCCTGTTCATGACGTTATCAGCTTACAAACATGCACTCATAGTCCACGCACACATTTGGATGGCTGGCATCACACTGGATGTTGTGCAAACCTATTAAAGAAGTCAGCGAGGTCACAAACATTTTGTACCTTCTCTCATTGTCGTCCAGATGAGCAAACAGCACATTCTTAGAGATGGCCTTGGCCAAGGCGGTCATGGTCTTGTAGTCCTTTGGTATCACCTGTGCAGACAAAGCAGTAATATCTATTACAGCAAAGTAGACTGCAACACTTTGCAGGTGGACACATGAAACAAACCAGCACAAACACATAACAGGCCTGACTTCAAAAGCAGACTAAATTGAGTAATTAAAGAGCAGCGTATTGGCAAACTCTGAAAGGAATATCCCACACACACGTGTGTCTATGTATTTTTGGAAAAGCCAATCTGTTCAGGGATTACACTTAAAATGTCGCACAGCCCTTAAAGATTCACAAGAGGCCTGAACTCATTCATAAAACATGCATTTTCATGTCCCAGACTCCCTTTCTCTCTCTCTCTCTCTCTCTCTCTCTCTCTGTAAATGGAAATGGAATGGCATAGTCTGTAGCCACAACAAAGCCACTGAAGTCCATATTTATAAAGAGGCATCTATTTTTAGGTGGAAAAGACCAAAAGAGAAAGAGAGAACGTGAAAAGATTAAGACGACCAATCTCAACTCTTCTTAATGCAGAATAACTCTGTGTATGTGTTTTGTCTCTGGTGGTAGGGGAGAGGAGGGGGTAGGCTGTAATTATTTTAAAGCAACAGATGTCTCCACATGAAGACGACCACACAGCACTGTGCACAACATGCACAGAAATACACACACAACCACATCACATGTAAAATAAGAGGTACCAAAATTTCATCTATCGTAGTAGTAGTCCAGCCGGAAGACGGAAAAGAGAAAGAGCCTGTTTTTGCCTGGAAACTAAGTTAAAGGAAGAGAGGACACAGCCACCCAGAAGGGCTCAGTGAGAATGAAATAATTCTCAAACTCAGACTTTAGGCCAGTGACTTAATCAACCTCCATCGCTTCAGCGCTGTCACCCAGGGGATCATTGAATGTCAGGTCACTCTGCTTGTTACCAGCTTTTGAATCACTCAAAATTATGACTGATCTGTCCTTTCTACAGTAACCTGTCAGGATAATGTTAAGATATTCTGTTCATGCCGATTGCGGGAAAAAAAAGTTGGGTCAAAGCCACATGGGAAAAGGACTGAATGATTTAACAGCTACGCCACACAAGCACTTATGAGAAGAAGCCTGGGTAAATTACTTGTTCGATAGTAAAGTAAGAAAAGTAAAAAGTGAAGTTAGTGACAAGCTATGTATCTGCCTCCATCTGTAATACCTATTTTTATTTTCAACATTTATTGTATCACATGCAGTAGGATTTTAGCTGTGACGCTAATGCTCGGACATCCCAAAGATCCTCATTTAATGCCACAGAACCCCTTAAAGTTGGTGGAATATCTGAATCAACGCACATTTT
>NW_024041101.1:0-25000 GCF_014851395.1 Micropterus salmoides
GACACATGCAGCAGGTAGCCCAGCACAACACAGTGAGCCCGTGTTAACTTCCCTGCCAGGCTACCAAGCTGTAAATCTTCCTCTACACTCCGCAACAGCTCTGTGTGTTGCAGCTCCTGTAAACAATAAGCCAGGTTGACTGCACGTAGGGACACAACAGCTCCCCCGCTGACCAAGAGGCCTTGTAAAAACCCTGCTGCCCATGCCTTCTGGTTGCCATCTTCTTTACCGAGGGCTAGAAGCCCAGCGAGAGGTTTCAGTGCCACTGAGGACAGCAGGCCTGTCAGGAAGCGCACAAACACATCCAAGTGACCATCTTCAGCCTGTTGTGAATGCTGAAAGGCACTTCTAAAGTGGTTCTGGAAACCGATCTTGGGCCAAGACATTGTGCTTTCTGAGAATAAGTCAAAGATGGCCCGCTTAGAGGAGACATGGTAGTAAATAGCTGCAATAAACTCCTGCAGAGTCAAATGAGTGAACCGGTATGTTGTGTATATGGGCGACTCCTCCCGAACAAGAACTCCAGCACCAAGACTGCACTGAGTTAACAGTAGATCTATCCCATAGGCCCTGAGGTCCTGCTCACTGAAGGTGTACTTGTGTTTGAGGAGCCCATAAAATGCCAGTCGTCCAAGATTTCCCAGCAGTTTACGATTGCTCCCATGGAGCTGCTCCATTTTTACAGGCTCCCTGCCTCTTGGTTCACCTACTTCTGCCTTCATGGAACAAAAGTGAGCATACAGCTCAGTACAAGTCCTTGGAAGGCTCTCTTGTGTACCACTCTGCATTATGTACATCAGAGTATCAGCTACTATCCAGCAAATGCATGGTATGTAGCACATCACCATAAAGATCTTATTGGATTCCAAGTGTGCCCATATTTTACTGGCAAAATCCCTCTCAGAGAAATGATGGCTTAGGAAGAGCTGGATGTCCTTCGGGCTGAATCCTGGGATCTCAGTCACCCTGTCAACCAATCCTCCAGGGATGAGTGAGGCCACTCCTGGCCTGGACGTCAGCCACACTGCTATGTCAGGGAGCAGATTCCCCCGAATGATGTTAGTAACAAGGTCATCAATGGGCACTTCTTTCTTTGGGTCGCTGCAAGGAGCTGCATCAGAGAAATTTAAAGAGCAGCGGAATTCATCCAAACCATCAAGTATGAGCAGTGTGCGGCAGGAGCTGCTGAGGACCAGACTGGGATCCGTTAAATGAGGAAAAGCAATTTTCACCAGCCTCTCCGCAGAAAGCTTCTCCAATGAGTTTAGCTCGCAAAAAGTGAAAGGCAAGACGAAGCTCACATCTGTGCAGATGGCCCCCTGGCTCCACTGTCTGATGAAGTGTCGGACCCAGGTTGTCTTGCCGATACCAGCCACCCCGACCGTGAGTGAGACCCTGGGAGGCAAACTGACCCGGGTCAGGGGCTCCCAGAGTTTGGCCAGCCCCAGCTGTCTGAGATGATTTCTTTTCCTTCCTCGAGTCACCCCCACCTGCATTAAGTCGTGTTCTTTTTGCTGGAGGTCGGAAAGTCCATCGACCAGAAGTAAGGTTCTTGAGGAGATGTTCAGCTTGGGGCAGCTGACTGAATCTCTGTCTCTGTACTGCTCATATCGCTGTAACAGCACCTCTTTGTGCTCCTTCACCATGGAATCTGCAGAAAATTAAATTGGCTCAGGTTATTGTAAACAATACAAATACATCAGATTTCAAACAGGAAATGGATTGAATTTATATAGCACTTTTATCCCAAGAGTGGCGCAAAGTGTTTTTCAATGCATTACATTTACACACACACATTCATCCACAGCACGCAGAAGCTCATCTGGAGCAGTTTAGGGCCCAATATCTTGGTCAATGAAACTTTAACGTGCCGTTAGAGGATCCAGGAATCAAATCACCATCCATCATATCACTAGATGATTTGCTGAGCTATGAGAAGCTTGAACTATTTTGATAAGAGCAATTTCTCTTCTAAAACATTGACCAACTCACAGAGAAAATCCCATTTCATACCCCTTACCGTAGTTTATGATGAGCTGGGCCACATGAGAATCTGAGCTCTCTATGAAGCCCCGGAGGGCATCAGAGCCTTGAGTATCCTTGCCAGAGACAAAGGTTGTGAGCATGTTAACTTGGTCTTGCAGCTGGCCTGCTTCCTTGATCTTGGTCTCCTCAGCTGAAGTCAGCACTTCCACCTTTCTCAGGTGGGTGAACATCCCCTCCAGGAAGGAGCTCGTACTGAAGCGTTTCAGCTGGTCTCGATGCTTTTGGATCCAGCCAAGATCTAAACCAAAACAGAGCAGAAAACTCTCAGCACTCAAGTGATAACTAACAAAGACAATTTCCTGAGCTACAACAACCCTTTTTGATGTACAGTAGGAAAACAAGAGCAGGGGTTCACCCCTTTCTTTTTGTCTTTTTGCCAGAGAAAAATCATTTGTCAATCACTGAAAACTACAGTGTATATATACCACTGGCAACTTTTTAAGAGTCAGATGCTGGTCATTCTTATTATGTGCACCAGAGGACAATCATTTTTGCACAATAATGTATTCTGTTATAGCCTGAGGGTTCGTGATGCTTCTCACTGTTTCACATAACTATAAATATTCATAGGCAATTTTCTATCCGTTGTCGTTTTTTTAAACGTGTACTTTCCCTTTTCTTATGTTGTGTAAATAAGTTATACAACACACAACTAATAAGTCGGTTCTGCTTTTTCATTTCACTTTTCCTTCCCTTATCTTTATTATTTGTCATGGTGGTCAGTCCACCCTCTTCATTTCATAGCTTGTTCTGTAAAACTTATGTTTGTTGATCATCCCCTCTATAAACACACACAAACACACCGTTCCTGATCGTATTCCATCCCCGCTTTCTTTTTAACCAGGTTGTGTCTCTGTTGGTTGATCAGTCGGTCCACCTCTTTGGTCCAGACTGAAATCTCAACAACTACTGGATGCATTATAATTAAAATTTCTATCACGTTCGTGGTAAGATGATGAACATGGAAAACATTACAACTGCTGAACATCAGTGTCTAGGAATTGTTATTGTGAGCATGTTAGTTGACATTAGCCTTTAGCCTGCAAACATTCATAACCATAGGCTAGGCATTGTTATAATCTAGACTCTGTGCAATAGATATCAATTTTGTTTTATAGAATAATATGTTGGTTGTTGTTTTGTGAATAATAATCATATTTGTAGGCACGTTTTTTTGGTTGGATATAATTAATTGCATTTGTATGTCCATATATTAATCCATATTTTATCCAGGAAAGAGGTATAAAGTAATTCAAGAAGAATGTCAAATACTTAACATACTGCACAATAGCCATTTCAACTTATGAACTCAAACAAGGAGAGCTCAGGATTTCCCAAAGTCTTTTTTCCAATATCTAAAAACTAATTTAATCAGTGGTAGAGACCTTAATTAAACACCCTTGCACATTATTGACGAACCATCGATTCCAGCTTGCTTTAAGCCAGTGATCATATATTGGCGGCCCGCGGGCCAAATGCGGCCCGCCGAAGTTTCCCATCCGGCCCACAGAATGGCCACTGATGAAAGTATTAATCTATAGTACTAGAAAGTGTGCATCTGTAGCGAAATTCCGGGTAAAATGCTCTATTAAGTTACTGATAACACAAACTCAATATTTCCTACTGCTACAGAGAAAGCATTTAGGATAACTGGCGAAACAGAAGTTGACTTTTATTTTGAAGTAGTCACAGGAAATGTAATGTTTTTGTGAGTGAGATCAGCACTGACCGCTATCGTTCATCAAAAATCCGTCTAAACACAAGACAACGGTCATTTTTGACATTTTATGACTGCGGACCAGTTTGAAATATTGCAATGATATAACAGTCAGGAGCAGACACAGTGAGCTGTTTGATGAAGAGATGCATGCGACAGGCTGCACACTTCTCAACCACGTAACGTTAATCAACTCCTTTCACTTTGGGACTCATGTCTTGTGCAGCATAAAGTCAGATCATGACTGCTCACATAATCATGGAAGAAGACCACAATAATGTCGCAAATAAATAATTGCAGACTGTATAAAAACGGTTGATTATTTCATGCCAATCAGAACTCCATCCTACAGTTACATTTACAGATTTCAACAATCACCCCTCAGTGAAGAGCCTCCTTGGCGAAAGTCTGAGAGCATTTTCTAATTAAGTAGGCTATTTGTCATTATATATTTACCATATTTTTAGGAGTCTGTTCACTGTAATGTAGGCTAATAAGAAACATTTATTTTGTGAAATTAAACACTAGTTTGCTAATTAAGCCTACATAAAAAATTGTTTTAAAAGTCCGCCACTTGTAGACTCTGCTTAGAGAAATTCTGGCCCTCAGCAAGAGTTGTTGGGGGGGTCCTGCTTTAAGCCCTCTTGTAGCAATTACTATGATCAGCAGTGCTTGTGAAGCTTATGGTGACTGTATTACATAAACAAGAAAGTTTCTATCGCTCTCCCCAGCCTTTTAAAACTTTACTAAGCAGTACAAATTTACTCATTACAAATTCAGACCATGCTGTCTACTAGGTGTCTATCCAAAAACACTCAGCTGACATTTAAACAGATAAGAACTTCTTTGGATAACTATGACCTGGATGACTGAGAACCCTCACAGACGCCCTTGACCCTTCTTTGGACATCAGAAGTAAGAGGTGTTCTGCAAAATTGTGAGAGAATAGAAAACTTTCTGGACATAAATGATTCTCTAGACTGTTTATCTACCTACTTCACTTTTAAGCCATCTAAAATCAAATAGATTCAGATTCTTATACTTGAAGCTAACCTGATTAATTTGAATCTGCCAGGAACATTTGTTTTGTCTAAAGTGACATCAATATCCCTAAAATCTCCAGCAAAGAAAGACTCTCAGAGGATAGCATTTGCTACCCTCTCTGAGTAAATTAGGAAAAAGCACTCCTTGGCATGCAAACAAATTTCCAAATAAGTGTAAAATAACCTTACAAGCAGTCTGAAGGTTCTCAGTCATCCAGGTCAAAGTTGTCCATGGCATGTTAAAAAGACATCTGGACCTTACAAGCCTTTTTGGCCTTTTCTGGTTTCTAATTCTTGATAACAAGCAAAGATATTTCTAACAGCATTAAGTTAGTTTCTCCCACAGGAAACTGGAAAGTGGTAAGCAGTATGTCATAGTTTGTGACTAATAGTAACTAGGTAACAGTCAACTGTCAGCTAAACAATAGCTTAACTCATTAGATGTAGGCTATGTCTAACGGCGATGTAGTAGCTGTGACTGCCATTTTTACTCAACATTTAATTTGGTGCATACATCACCTTTTAGTGGACCACCACAGGAAACTTACCACTGCCCAAATTTAATTCTCTGATCAAAAAGTCTAAAAAAGTTACACAGCCACATCAACATGAAAGAAATCTAACAAAGTCTAACAATTAATAATAAAACACGTTCCAACCAATTTGGTCTTCAAAAAGGTTTGACATCAGTCTCCTGTTTACCTGTAATTTCAATATATTAACTACCCCTGCTGTTTTTGTCATATTACTTGACTGAGCAAGCTGGTCCTTTATTTGGCCCACAAGTCCTCTGCTGTAAAGGCTTCAGACAGTTTTCACCCATTGCCTACAAATCCCCACCAGACTCAATGTCACCAAGCATTGCCACAAATGATAGGAGAAAAGCCTTGAACTGGAAAGAGAAAAAAACCTGACTTTCTTCTAACCACTGGTCTCTCTACCTTATTATATGTGTAAACTGGTTAAATCCTTCTTTGGTTGCAATAACCTTTTTTTCACAAGATCTTGAAGACTTTAATTACAAAACCTAATTCACAATTAATTAATCACAGCTCCTGTTTCTCTACTGATAAGCCTCTAATCTCACCTCCGTATCTTGACATTCATAAGAACAGCAGCATGTGAATATGAGTGAATATGATGTGGGCGACATGGACGATAATGACAAAGAAAGTGAAGATTGGTCAGAACTGAAGATTGATGTTCAGTATAACAGAACTGGAGATCATCTGTTTTTTCCATTGTTTTGTTTTTTGCACTGGCCAATAGGTATGGTCCTACACGCTTGTTTCCTCTAAATAATAATAAATAAAAAATAAAAGAAAGGGTTTAATGGGTGGAAGGGTTTTGGGAAACACAGGAAAGCTGACTGAGACACTCCAAAGCCTATGGTGCATGAGACACATGATGAATCTGTTATAGAAACTCTCACCCTCTGTTTCTGCTTGTGAAGAGTTGGAGCAGGACGTAGACTGGAGATCCACGTAGCAGTCGTCCTGCCACACAATGCGTTTGCTTCGATCCAGAAGAGAATCGTAATGTGCCTTCATCTCCATGAGAGAGCTTGATAATTTTGGCCCTCAGATGCTCCTTTTTGAGTCTAAATTATACAAAACAGCATTACTGATACAATGTGCGACTATCATAAACTGGGCATGACCAGCTGTGATGAAGGTAGGTGAAGAAATTAACTGAGGACACATTATCTTCTGGCCATCAGATTAAGGAAGACATCACTTTGAAAGTTCTCTCATTAACTTCATTCATGTTAAATTAAATTAACATGAATTACCTCAGGCCACCCACCTTGATGTTTTGGAGGAAATGACTAGAGAATGACTTGAGAAACTGGTTTTGTTCATTTTCTTTGGCTCTGATTTTATTTTTGAAAAATGTTAACCTGGTTTCCTTGCCTTTTCCCCCCACACCTTTTGGGTGACCATGACAATGCAGGGACTTTAAGGTGTGTCTCATTGTTTCACAGCTTTAATTAAAATTACATTAATTACCTCTACACACTTAACACTCTCAGATGCTGTTCCTGAAGCACATAGTGAGGCAGTAATTACTTCACACCCACAGACTCTGCACCAGATGGTGCACTTCTTTTTAGCTTTTAAAAGAAAAACCCACATCCTACTTGATTCTAACTACGATCTACATATCTTTCACATTTACCTTCTGCAAAGAACACTGTAAGGCATCTATATGCATGAAATGTGCTATATATAAGGCTTATTGTTTGTATGATTCCATATCATAGCATATTACTAAAACTGCAGTGAAAGTACTGCAAACATACATTTAAATTATGTTTCACTGAGACAAACGGGAAATGGAAATACCTTCCTGTGTGGTTTATTGATGATCACGTAATTTCTGACAAAGGAAGCCTATTCAAAAACCCAGACCTCAGATGTACTCGCGACAGCTTGCCAGCTTCCGCTGATAAGTTTAGACCGTCTTAATGGCCAAAACCCACTTACTAACACACCAACAGTAGTGAAGAAATGCGTCGGCGAGTGTCAAACAGAACAATTACACATTATCGTCATTAGCAACATCAAAAACACAAGTAGCTGTGTGTGTGTGTGAGTGTGTGTGAGTGTGTGAGATGCAAGCATGCCAGCAATACGCTGTGTAAAGAAAATAAAACACAGACATATCCGTTGTAAATTAAATAAAACATAATTATAGGATGCCATGTCAGAAATGGATTGTAGCATATGGCAAAGTGAGTGAGTCTGTTGAAGATCTTTATTTTATTCTATTTTCATTGGCCTGGAGCAGATATAAACACATGGCCATGATGGAAAGTTAAAGTTTATGGCTGGAGTCAGTTTTAGAAACCTTTTGTAGCAGTCAAGATGAAACATTTAACGTACAGTGTCTAGTAAACAAAACTGAGGTAACTCACCATGGGCTTGTTGAAGTTGTATGTAGGTGTCAACGGATGTGAAATGCTTTCGAAAAATATTTTTCGTTTGTTAATGCCATAATTCTCACGACAGCAGGAGTAGAACAATTTCAAGTGTGAATTTGAAAGAATCGCTGAGGAGTGACTCTACTTGAGGACTAGCCTGCAAATGAAACGAGCAACAAACATACAACTTCTTCCCCAGTCAGAACTGCTGCTGGAGACACTGTTTCATGCTGCAGCGCCTTCCTGTCTGTCTAATCTGCCTTCCTGTTGCGGTTAGCAGGTTGAACAGTGAAAAGAGAGAAGAAAAAAAAACCTTGCATTGCCCTTGTACTCACAAAGTGACACTGAAGCGTGGTTAAATTTTAAGGCCTTGGACAACCTCTAGCTACTCAACTATGCAATCGGTGCTGAACCACAAATGAGAGCTGAGACGAGAAATAGTACATGATTTCTGGTGTAAAGGCTTGCAACAGGCTGAAGAACAACTGTGAAACAAAACTGCACATCTGGAAATATTTTATTTCAAACCTGCTACATCTGCATGACATTGGAAGGAAAACAGAAAATAAGCTGAAAGGCAAACACTGGAAAGAAAGCTTTTAAATTATGACCTGGGGTTGCAAATGATACACTGTTTTCTTTCTAATGTTGTGGCATCTACTGCTGTAGACTATGGCAATTCATTGTACGTACACAGCCTTGAAGTGCTCGGTGAAAACGTGTAGGTTTCTAGCTTCTCTCACAGTTGTGTTAGATTTGAATGCTGCTGTTCCTGATCGATGAAAATGCAACTGAGGTTAGAAAAACAGCCATGTTAATAATTTTCCACTTCTTGTAATTGCAGTCAGTGTGCCATTTATATGTATATATAAATACACTTTACATATAGTGATGAATGTGATTCTCATGTTAAACAAGTGCTCTGAACAGAAGTGTTACATTAAATTGTGTTATGCTGTTTTTCAGCACTGTGTGGCTTCTTCAGGACAAACATATCTCAAATTTTATTCAAGAGTACACATTTGCATGTGAATATATTATTTGGGGTGTAAAACAGAGCTGCAACTGCAAACTTCCTACATGTACCATTTTATACAAAACCTAAAAATATAGATGTTTATAATAAAAAAAACATTTTATGAACTTTACATAACATCATTTCAAGGAGAAAACATCAAATTTGATCACTTTGAAAGCTAAAAAAGGCTTTCATTTACATGATTTTGTTGGTTTTCCATCCAGTTTATCTTTTTTTCTTTTTAATTAGTTGAACATGCTGTAAAACAAATCAGATTTTATGGGCTTAATTTTGCTTGACAGATGGGTATAATGTCAGTATTGAGAAATTAAAACTGAGGAAAATGGTACAGAGGAGGGAAATCTCCTCAACAAGATAATTAAAGCAAACAAGCTATAATTCTGTGCACCACAGTAGATGAATAAGGCGACATTATAAAGTAAGGGTCAATCAACTACATTAAAATGGAGCCTATCCAAGCTTATACGTTTATTTCATGGCACTTTGTGCTGGAAATTCTATGATTATTTCCAGATTAACTGTATCTATAAACTAAAAAAGTGGAATCAAATTAACTTAACCTATCTGAATATTTCACTTTTGCTCTGAACCCATCTAGTTTCTGTATTTCTACAATAAGTTATCATTTCAGATTGGCGATAACTGCCCCCCCACCCCCCCTGAGAATACTATCATATCCATAATATTTACACTTATGGCTGCAGCAGACATGGCTGTACATTCCCTCTAATAAATGAGGAATCAGGTGATCAAATAACATACAAGAACAAGGCACAGTAGAGGTTTCTGAGCCACTCAAAAAAACAAACAAAACAAACACAAGTGAAACATGACATAGCTCTGATTTTCTTAATCCCAAGCAAACTCTCATTTCTAAAAACAAATTCATTCAAGAGATTACTTCAACATCAGTCGCTCACGTCCCCTTTTCTAACTTTCAATCAAGAAAATGTAAACAGTTTGCTTTAAGTAAGCATACAAAAGTGGTTACAGACATTCATCACATGTTAGCTAAAGACGTTCACATTTAAAACACAATCAAGCCCTTTGAGTGACTAGAGTCTAAAATGACTATTACAGCATGTAGCAGGAAAATAAAGCAGGACGTAGAGCATTTTGAAGTGTGAGAGTAACAAATATTATCTTGGTTATAAAGTCTGTTGTTAAAACACTGTAGTGCCAGCTGAGGATGTCATGAAGCTTCCTGCATAAATCACATGTTTAAATTTAAAAGGCTTTTTCCACAGTAGCAAGTCAACAAAAATGACTATTTAGGAATCAAGTACTTTAAAATAAATCTTCCCTTTTATCTTCCTTTTCCTTTAAAAGTAGCAACAGCACTGGCTATACACTGATCTTTACAAAAATATGTTACTATCTTTATGTTTTTAAATGCAACTCATGGGCTGCCTGATTTGATGTCTTAAGTGTCACCCATGCCATGAAATTCTACCTGTCACACACAAAATCAGTTACGTACAGGTCAAATTAACCTACGATTCCCCCCCCCCCGTCTCTCGCTCTCTCTGCTGAAGTCCTCCCACGCACACGAGCACTTCCAGATGCAAACACAGTGATTCAAAGCCTTGATTATAGATCTGAAAGTCCCTCTGCATGTTCACTCAGCTCCATGGTGTAATAGTCCAGAGGACGCCTGAGAATACAGAGAACATTAACATAAACAATTAAGCCTTAATGCCGCCAGAATCTACACACTGAAATTACACTACAGTTTCCAGTCACTCACATTCAGAGGATTCCAGGATTACGTTTTATAATTTACCTTTGACTGTTTACTACCACTACTTCACTCTGTGATTTGTTGCATTACCCGGAATGACTTTCAACAACTTCCAGAGCACTGTCGTGAACTTTCTGAATTTATTTCACACACACACACACACACACACACACACACACACACACACACACACACACACACACACACACACACACACACACACAGGTGAAGAGAGTGATAGGGATTAGCTTTAAGGAGCAGGTTTTACAAGCCATGAAAAAGTTGAGTCAGTGGAGGAATCTCTAAACTACTAGGCTACTTCTTCCCTCTATGACAGACAATGACTGTTGTACGTTAGTGCAGAATGTTAAGACACGAAGGGCTTGCTATTCTACAGACACTTGACATTTACTGCTGACATTTCACACTTTTGGATTGTGGATTTTCACTTAATAATTTTTAATGCATGTATCCAAATGTCACAGTGCACAAGGCAACTGGACAGAGCTAGGATCTACCCTAAAGCCTCAGAACCTCAGTGTTTTATTTTTACTTTTGGATTATTTTTTTACTTACTTTGTGGTCATTTGATTAATTGCAAATATCCATACAAACACCAACAAAAGACCAACAAAGCTGGGGTGACAGAGTTTTCACCATTGCAGCCCCCTCCCTCTGGAACTCCTTACCCATCTGAAAATGTAGCAACCTGGACTCTTTCAAATCACTCTTTAGACCAGCTTTTAACGTCAAATAATGTTCCACTTAACCTGCTGCCAACTGTTATTTATATGGTCTGTATATGGTATGGCTTTTATGTATTTTGTATTTCATGTTTCTTACCTATTGTTTATGTATTCTATCTATTTTTAAATATACATAAGTACAGGTTTTACTGTAAAGTGTCTTTGAGTGTCCTGAAAAGCACTATAGAAATAAAATGTATTATTCTTATTATTATCTAGACACACTCTCTTGTCGAGGGGCCCTAGTTTTAACACCTCTCAAGAGTCATAGAACGATTAAGAATTGCACTTTCATAAGCTGGGCACATTTCTCATTATTTTGTATACTTTGCATTTATTTATGTTCTTAAGACAGCAGTTCTACTATTTTATACTGTATTGACACTGTAACATTTCATTATATTAGATTTTCACAGATATTTATTCACAGTACACACATCTAATCTAGTACGTAGGTCATTTTGACTCTTCTAATCAACAGTTGAAAGTATCTTCAGCGACAGCTCTAATGTAATCTGTCATGGTTGTAGTTCATGTTCTTTCAATAATGCAGAAAAACACCTCCGCAGACTGCTGCTTTTTCATTTCCTTTTCTAAGAATTTAGACTTGTGCAACCCCAAAAGAAAAGGGCTCAAAATTGAGTGTGACTTCTCTTTATATTTACACAAAGCATTTTCTAAAAAACATTATTACTGTGGGTCAGGGAGGATTAAAGGCAACGAGCAACAAAAGAACACATCTTCGGTGCGAGACTCCCAACAATGCAGCTAAATGGGCACTGCTGATTGTTGATTACACACATTTGTTTTAAAATATGCTATTCACAACACTCAGTCACTGTGTAATTAACGCAAGCATTACAAGTCAAAGGGTTAAACATATGTTATCCTTATTATGTAAGTAATCTGGCTCTGTGAAGATTTCCAGCAAACCAGTGTCAGTGTGCACATCCAGCAGAGAAGACAGGGTTAGAATAAGACTCCTCACCTCCTCCTGTAGAAATATGTGAACAGAGCAGCTCCCAGTCCCAGCAGCAGCAGCACTGCTACTATCAGCCCTATCTGTAACCCCAGGGCAGACGCTAGGAGAGAGTCAAATAATTCAGAAAAGTCAATTCAAAAGTCAGTAACTCTTTCTGAACATGTTAAATATGTTTCAACACAGCATGGCAATTCAACATCCTGATGAAACTTCTTCCTTTAGATTCTATAAGCATATGCAAGGCTTAATGCACAGAAAGCCAGTTGTCTTTGCAAAATGGACCTAACAATATGCCGTCTATGCCACAGATAATTTCAGCTGTGAATCCCTCATGTTATAGGTTAGTAATTTGAATCCTGAACAGGAATGGCTACGATACAAACTATGAAAACTACTACATTAATATATTTAATGGCTGTTGCTGAAAAAAAATCCACCCATCCACCCATAAATAGGATCATTACTTTAACTGCTTCATTGTCCTTCTCACACTCCATGTAACACGGCTAGAGTGCAACAGTCTATATAACAGCAGGGGTTTGTAAAAGGAAGGCTTAGATGATGTTTACTTAATTTTCTTTTTACCCCATTCTGCATTTTCATGTCACTGCTTACATGAACCATAGCTTGTGTAAGAAGGAAGAATGTCTCTGATCCAAGAGTGCTTTACATTTATGGTAATTATAGCTAATTTATCAAGAGCTACAAGCTCTCAGACGGCTCACTATTCTTTAATGCTTCAATGTCATGATTAACATGACATGGCACTTAGACCTGTATTTGTTACATGGAAAGTCCTGTTTTTAAAAGTTGTATTATTATCATCTGCAGATTGTCATTCTACATGTTATTATGAAATATCTTAGGTTCTATGGCTCGGAGTAAGACACACAAGAATATATCTTCTAACTTTTGCAAACACACTGTAAAGGCTGCACCGCCTCTGGATAAGATCCTAATAATCCTAATGATGATAATGTGCCACTCTGCCTGCTCTGGCAGATCTTATTACATTCAATCCCAGATTTTACCACCAGGACAACATGTCTAGACATGCATGGTGGCTCAGTGGTGAGCTTGTGCAGGGCCTTTCTGTCATGCTAACCTTTGCTTGTATAACGGTCCGTGGATGGCGCAGAGCAGACGTCTCCCTGAGCCGATGAAGGATTCATGTGTAATGTCTGGATGATGAGGGCCTTCTGATGGTCCGACAGCGCGTGCATGTTCCCCCACACTCGTAGCCACCCAGACGCACAGGAAAAGTTAGCTCCTTGAACACAAGCAGATCGACAAATGTTTCATTAGCTTCATATGAAAGGAGTTCAGGACGCGCTTTAGCTTGTTATTACACTGGTGGCACACTGCTTGCCAAATGAAGAGAAGGTGTTCTTAAACCACTGCACTCAAATTCAAATGCACTCACTAAAATTAAACCCAGACTCAGCTGTTAAGTGGGCTCCAACAACATAAACACATATCCATACTTTATAACACCATGGTAACTGCGACCTACACCACTGTGTTCATTGCTGACTGGAGTCTTGTCAATCTTGTCAAGTTCTCTCCCAACAAATGGCTTCAGTGGTCTTTTTTATTAGCATCCTTTTGACAAACACGTGATTTTTCAAACCTCAGGGACGGGCCAGTCATTTTTTACATTACAAATCAGTCAAATGTGACAAATTTACACTGAATAAAAGTGCCTCACCTTGGAGATACAAGGCAGAGATGCCACAGTGACACTTCTGCTCCAGGTAGTCTGCCACCTCAGCCACCCTCCTACCCTGGATTAGACCACTGCAGTCTGGGACAAACAGAGAAGAGGCTGTCAGCTTCTATGAAGGTCTGTTTACGGTGTTATAACCACGAGACAGACTTAGAGAGTCAATTCAGACATAAAAAGAAAGTAATTTCTACATTAAGGTTTTATCTTCATTGCTTTAATTTTATTTTGTCCCTCTAAAGACGGTGGGTGTATGCAATGTTTGTATGCACTGTACATTTATACATTTATAATGGCACCACTTTGTTTAGAATATGTGTCTGACATCAATTATGTGATGAATTTGGCCCATTCATCTCAGTGTCCCAGATTCGGCTCAGTAGGGTGAGGGTACCTTTCTGCATTGCTATCTGCCACAAAATATGACACTATCTGTCCTTAGATCATATTTTATTCAGTTTCAAGTTTTAGGTTTGTTAAATAAATGGCTGTTAAGCGAATGAGATAACACAATGTTGATTGAGCTTATGGCCCACTGTCGAAAGTAATGCAACATTTTTATATTTGCAGTATTACGAACTAGGTGTCTGTCGCGACATTTCCCAAAAAAATGCTGTATTAAGTTACTGCTTATGCAAACCAAACATTTCCTACTGCTGCAGCTTTACATTAACAGCAAAACACAAGTTGACTTTTATAACATGTGTAGTAAATGATAGTTTGTCAGTGAGCACTATAGTTGAATGCTGTAATTTTCAGCATTTTTTGTCAGTGAAAGTTTAATATACTGCAGACAGTAATGAAAAAAGAAGCAGCAGCTACAGAGATGTTAGATGAAAAGCAGTAGGCGAGAGGCTGCACACATCCAGCTTCTCAGCAAGGTAACCAACTCCTTTCATTGTGCCCTGCTGTTCCCAGACTCATGCCGTGTGAAGCATAAAATCAGATCACTGCTGCTCACAGAATGACAGAAAAAGGCCAATTATTGACTTCTTTATTAAAACAACAAATAGTTTGTTTTGCTGACCCAGGATTCTGTGACCTGTAGTATTAAACCGCATTTGCTGTTTTCACCAAGCGAGTGTCGCCATATCAACCAAGACTTAAATCTTAAAGGGGTAGTTCGGATTGTGGGGGAAGTGTGGTGGTATTGGGGTACTAGATGACGTTCGGCATGCTCACAGTTTGGAGAAGCAGACAGGAGTCCCGGCATAGAAGTTTTACTACTGATACTAATCTTTAAGGATTACAACTTTTTGTAGTTATGATACCTCACCTCCTAACTTCTCCTGCCAGTCACTTGGCAGGGGACTGAGGCAAAGATCAATGTCACTTGAGAAGGAAGAGCTTGGACAGACGTTGGTGCTGCGAGGTGTGGGTGAGGAGCTAATCCAGGAGGCGGGGCTCCTCGCCTCACAGCATGAACACCGACTGAGCGAAACAGGGCCATCTTCCACAGACCTGCACATGCACGCAACAGTACATGTATGACACACATGAATAAACAGGATGATCAAGTCAAAAATAAGTTAAGGCAATAATGTATTTTGCAACATTTACATGGTTATGGTTACAGTAATGCTGTTCTAAAACAAGTTTACATGGATTTCTTCAAAACACAAAAATGGTTGTCACTCAACTGCATATTGCAATGTTTGCTTACTGCAGCTGAAGCTAAAGAGAAAAACTTGCTTGATTAATGTTGGAGTAGGTCGATCTCACCCAAATGGATGGAGCCTATAATTTTCTGGCAGCTAATTTTTAGTTTGTGGGTTAACATCTAATTGTCTTTTAAATGTTAACCTCATCATCTAATTTACTTTCTTTAATTTATAAAAAAGATTTTATAGACAAACTCGCCTCATGCTCTCTTGAATTGCAGCAATCGAATGTAAGTGCTGCTGGAAATAGGCTACACAGAACCAATAAGAAATCCAGGGTAACCCAGAGGAATTCGGTTAGGTAGCCCCAGCAGACTGTGGCTGATTGAACTGTTTACCTCCAATGTTTTCCACTCTGACAAGTTCTCTACTTTTTCCCTGACACTGCAGTATGTGGTACTGGCTGTGTGAATAGCACCTTTTTTTTCCTCCGAAGGTTTCTATGGTTTTATTTAATTCAAGTGTATTTAATTATTTATTATTATTAATTATTATTATACTGTTAATGGAGGCAGCAATTTCAGCGAACCTTTTTCAGTAGAAAAAGGTGTAAATAATAAAATTTAAGATGAATTCCATTTAGCAGCTTTAATTTCAGGGTCCACCTATTGCAGATGGCTCGCTATCATGGCTTCCTTGAATAGTATGGAGCCATGTTAATGCCACAATAGATTTTTGCCTCAAAATGCAAATGGGTAATCGATGGACGATCAGATTATTTTGTCACCCTACGCATGCCACACACCTCCGTGAAGCTAGGAGGCTCAGCTACCATTTTTATCGATCTGTTATCTCTGTACATGGCTGCACAAGTTGCCTTCAACATATCTCACCTCTCATCTCATCCCACCTCTGTTCAGCTGTGTAATTCATATCACTCAAATCACTAAACTCACAGCATTATTAGCCGATTAATAATACAACAACAAACGCAGCAATATACATTTACAGTTACAACCGCTCTCTTACTTTTCTTGTTCTCGCTGTTTTCAGTCAAAAAACAGCTGAATTATGTGTCAATAGAGACCTTCCGCCATCTTGGTGAGGTCAATGAGCTTTTAGGTTTCTTTTCTCTCCTCAAATTGAAGGAGAGAAGAAGAGTTCCTTTGTGGGAGACGGTCTTTATCGGCCTCTACTGGCCAACCCATAGGAGCTACAGAAAAAAGTTTCAGATCTTTCAGCTAGACATCTCTTCAATACGAAGAGAAAGAGCCCACTTACAGCCCTATAAAGCACGGGATTACTTTTGGTCACAGGAATATTGATCAATATCCACTGTTATCAGTATTTCAATGTTTTGGAAGCTTTATGTTATTTGGAACGTGGTTGTACGGAGAGAAAAAATGTTAATAAAAGTGAACATATAAACAGATATACAACAAATATTCACCTGGTATATTTTTGAAAAATTGTGTAATAACTGCTATATTAGTTTCTTTTCATCAAATATACAGTTACATTTGTATTCTAAGACTATTAGAAGATATTCAGTTGCATTATAATGAGTTGAATGATGGTTTTAATGGTGATATTGCTATTAAAATATAGCTTTTATACAAGGCAAGGATGAAAATATCATATTTTCCTTTATTGCATCTCCATTTACACTTAATAGAAAAATTAGGTTCATTTATATGGTTGAACCATATTCCTTAGCTTCTGACCTGTCAAATGAGACCAGAATTATGCATCTAGGCCTAATGGTTGAGGAGTTATTACTTATTTATTTTGGGTATGTTATATTAGGCGTTTTTCCTGGAAATAGGTGTCTGTTTCCAACCTGTGCTTTTCAAACTATGACAAGCCAAATTGTCTGCTGTGAAAAAGGCCTATTAACATGCAACATGTCAATAACTGGTCATTTCAGTTCATTGTGCAAGTTCAAACATGCTGTTGGTTTTTTTTCTGACGTTACCCTAGAGCTGGAATCACTTGACTCCCTCTGGTGGCTGACAAAGAGGAGAGCAGCTGCTGGTTTTCACTGAACACAAGTACATCTCTAAGACTGGAGTTGGTCAGAGCAGTGCCAGCTCTACAGACGCTGAACAGGTCATAGCACAGGACTACTGCTCCTCGTGCTGGCACCGTGGAGCCCTCCAGGAAAATCTGATCTATGCAGGAGAGAGAGGAGGTGAAGGAGTGATGGCGGGAACAGGTATAAAACAAGGAAGAGAAGAAAAAGACAGACAGAGGGTTTGGGGGGAATAGACTGTTAATGAGAATGAGAGGAAATCTTTGTTTCATTTCCAACAGGCGTCCATACCTAAACAACGAGGTCTCCAACTGCACTCACCTGCTGCAGTGACATTTCCAACCATGTAAAATCCATCGTGGTCAGTAGATCCGGTCAAAGGAAGGGCAATGACGGTCCCACTGTACTCCTGGTCAAACACAGTGAGCACCAGGCCCCGCAGGTCTGTCATGGGGGTCCCGTGCAGCTCCACAAAGGCCCTCTGCTGGCTGTGATTGGTCCAATGGCCACTAGCCACCTCACTGATGATTACATGCTCAGGGGCTGGAGGGGGGCGAGGGCAACTGTTCTCCCTCAGAGGGGTGGGTGGAGCCACCTGTAGTTGTTAATGCATTTCATACATTTACGATTTTAACGTCTGTGATATATCCAATACGGATCCATCTGGATTTATTTAAATATTAGTGCAATGAGAGAAAACTGCCCAAATATTAGTAGTTCAATATTTTTGGACATAATTTTTACACTTCGATATGTGCACAGATCAAACAAATGAGAGAAGATGTGTTAATTAGAGTGTTTTAGAGGTGCTGGCGTTTGGATAAAGCATGGCTATTGTTTCCTGTCTTTGTGTTAAGCTAAGCTAACCAGCTGCTGAACGTAGCTTTATATTTAGCGTACAGATGTTAGAGTGGAGGCAATATTCTCATCTACCTCTCTGACAAAAATGTGTGCAATTCCTTTAATTACTGTTATTTGGATTCATTATACATAAGCTTTTGTCTTCTTTGTTTTCCACAATGTTGTTTCTGCCATTTGTATTATCCTTTGAGCTAAACTGTTTTATTTCAGCATGCCCTGTGAAACCTTCGCCCTTTGTACTCACTGAAAAAGCAGACAGGTCATAGGGGTAAAGGCCTCTACAGCGGCTGAGGGCCTCATCACCAGGCAGAACCTCTGGATCCTCCAGCAGAGGTAGCTGTCCTGGGGTCAGAGCTTTACTTAGCTCCTGCGCCTCCTTATCTGATCCTCTCTGCCGATACACGACTGCGTCTAGCAGGCCTTTTGTGGGGATCCCCCTTTGTGCGGCTGATGGTGGGCCAAAAGGGCTGCGATAGAGTGCCACAGCATCTGGTCCGTTCTGAATGGTATTAGGGGGCAAGCGGAGTGATGGAGCTGGCACCAACCTGTCACTGCCCAGCAGAAAGTAGCCCTTAGACGTGGTGAAGTGTCCACTGAGGCTGATCTCCCTGTAGGGTCTGTTGTTGTGTGCACTGAACAGTAGTATCCAGATGCCCTGCAGGGAGACCCGGCGTCCCGATGGGTGCCAAAGCTCGATGTACTCGCCGTCCTCAGCTGCGCCAGGTGTATCAGTGTTGACCTCATTGATCAGGAAGTCACTGTTCCCCCAGGGTGGGAGGTGAGGCGGTGAATCTGTACCTCCTGGATTCACTAAAGCATAAAGGAAGGGATTAATTAGCTGCTGTTAAAGGAACAGTTTGACTTCACTTCACATTGGTTTTTGTATGGATTCAATATATAACGTGTTAAAGAGCTTTACAGATGCTGGTAGGCAGATTTTATTACCTCAGGACAGTACCAGGCCAGCCGCTTCCCCCCTTTGTGCTAAGCTAAGCTAACTAGCTGTTGGCTTCATATTTAACAGACAGATATGAATTCGGCAAGAAGGCGAATAAGCAACATTTCCCAAAAGGTTTAACTTCTTCTTTAATCTCTACTGTATTGAGTTGTTTAAAGAGGTGGTATTATGCTCATTTTCAGGTTCAAAATCCTATTTAGGGGTTGTACCAGAACAGGTTTAAATGGTTTAAAAAACACCATATTTTTTGTTCATACTGCACATTGCTGCAGCTCCTCTTTTCATGCTGTGTGTGAAGGCTTCGTTTTAGCTATGGAGTGATACATTTTGTCTCTAAATTATCTTTGTTGGGAGTTGCACATGCGCAGTTCCTAGTTAAGGACTACTAGCCAATCAGAAGCAGAGAAGGGCGGGTCAATGAGAAGCCAGTAAACACGGCTTCATTTCAGCGGTACATGTTGCCGATCAGCTTGGTAACAAAGACTGGAGCAAGAGTTTCAGAGTGGTGAGTTATTAATCTGTAACAAATGTATCTTTCATCCATAACGTCATAACTGTAACAACTTTGTGTCCATGGACTGCCTGGTAGTGATGTGCGATACCACTTAATTCCTATCCGATATACCAATACCAAGTAATACCCAGGCTGCATAATGACAAGACTACTGTCATATTCTTTAATTATAATGAAAATCTACTCCTCAGAACTGCCGCTTCATAACATCATCATATTATTTTGACTTAATCTCAGATGTTTAGCGAAGTTTGCAGTGTTGCTAAAGTATTTCACTGTCTTTGCACACACATCACATACAGCAGTCATTATTACCTTCACAGCTGAAATACAGCCAGATGTGACGGCTTTTACAGTCAGCCATAGTCAGCATTCAATTGCGGGAAATGTAAAGGGCTGCAGCGGCTCACTCCAAAGAAGCTCCGTCACAGAGCCGTAGAGCAAGTATGACTTTGACAGGCGAAAGGAAAAGTAGTTCCTATCAACCGAGTAGCCTATAATTAGACCATCCTGGTAAAAGTAAGATACTTATGATAAAACACTCACACACTCCGAATTACTGAGTCGTCACAGGGATGAAAGGGAAATGGCTGGACTACAAATGAGCTGTTTTCAGGCAGTTCAGAGCAGAGCTTTCTGTGGGAGATGGAAACTCCCTTTGGGCTGGATTTTGAGCTTTTTCACTTTGCAAACCTATTACATGCACAAAAAAGGTATATAACAATAAAGGAGAGGGAAAAAGCCAAAAAGCATAATACCACCTCTTTAAATAAACAGTAATTAATTTAGCTTTAAGTAAATTACTGATGTGATTAAGTTATAGGCTATTTATTTCTGTCTTATGGAAAACCTTGGATGACATTTATGGAAGTTTACCACACTGTGTTTAATTTACACTTGCCAATAGCTGAGACTGGCAAAGACTACCAGATCAATCTACCAGAAGGCAGAGAGATTATATTTATTTCAAAGCAGCCTAAATTCATTGAAATATTACTTGTTTTTTTGGTATGTTTTGTACCTTGTCGTGGTGTTAAACAATGCTCACGGGAAAGAAAAGCTATGTGTTGACAAGCTGCATTTCTTCCATTATAGACAGCTATTGTTTAAATGACTATGCAGTTGTTGGATAACAATTAAAGGGAATGTAAGCCCTATAATATAATTAATAATGCTGTCTAATGAAGCACAAACAAATGTGTTGCCTATGTTAAAAACCAATGAATATTCTTTATTGATTCTACTGACCAACACATTTCCTGCTTTAAATGACAAAGTGTCTTGAGCTATTTTCAGCTAAATGAGCTAAATCCATAGGGATTTGTTGAGATAATGGATGAATACATGCAAACACAAAATACTAATAAGGGATGATTGTACTTCAGAGCACCATGAGATTTGAGGAGGGATTTTAGCAGATGGGACAATACCACCATGAAGTCTAGCTCCTTTATTTTTAATGAATTTTAATTTTATGTAAATTGGCCTATAAGACATTTGAAGATTATAGAGCTGGACGATATGGCCAAACATATTATCATGATAAAAAGTTTCATATATTTCAGTATCGATAATTATCACGATGAGTATCAAATCGTTATTTCTTTTGAGTTTAAAGACGGATTTTTGCTCCTGAATGAAAGTTGAAGAAACGGTTAATGGTTAATTTTGGTTTAAACTCTTGGTTTAAAAGCTTTTTTCGGTCCTTTTTCCTCAACAAAAACAACATCTTAATAAAACAAATTAAGTCCTAATTCGTATGATTCAAGTGAATAAAGTTCAACACTGATTGAATATTTATTGAACATTTGTTATATTGTTATTGAAAAAATTATATTGTGATAATTGTTATTGTTTTATTGTCCAGCCCTAGAAGATTATTTTTTAATACCTAGTAGAAGTATTACATAATTATGTTGCATACCACTGATTTTTAGCTATTTGCTACTTATGTGAAGATGAAACACTCTGCACTCTGTTGTTGGATTAAATAAAGTTGGATTGGATTGTCATTTTATACTGTAAAAAATGGATGTCCATTTATTTTATGCATTCCAGAAAGAAGCTGAGGCTTCTTATTTGTTTTGCATGCAATAAGCCAACAAATGTACTCAGTTTATAGTAAGTTTGGCACAGTATCACTGATTTAGAGGCGCACAAAATAACATACAATGAAACAACAATAGCTTACACATTCAGCAGCAAGAGCAAGCAAGAATACTGATTTAGTTTAAGTGACATACTGTAGGATAGTCCTAAATGGCTAAAAGGTTAATGGAACATTTTGATAAACATGCTTATATGGTGTCTTGCCGAGAAAGTCAGGTGACAATCCATGTAATCTATTCTAAATGTATTATTATTAATAATAGCCGCTTTATGGACACTGAATGTAAACTTAACTGTTTTTACGTGAAACCTCCCAAATTATCTAGGGATTGTAATATCTAATATATTTCCTTTTCTCAAGAAACTTTCGGTGCAAACTTTTGTTTGTACACATCAGGGTCTCAAAACCCTATAGTTATGACATACTTCACATCGCCATCATCCACTCCAATAAACATAATTGAACAAACAGTTCCTTCTTGCAGCAACATCCTCCACCAACTCTCAGTTCTCTAATTTGCAATACTTGTGTTCTCTAGTTTCTTAGCCGGTTCATGATAATATCTTTAACTTCCGTGAGATCAGCATACTATCAGCATTTGAGGATGACCATTCTGAGCAGACCAATTACAAATCTCTTTCTAAGAATCACTACATGGTTCTTCAAGATTAATAAAATAAAAATCTACTTGGAAGTATCCATGTTTGCATGCATATACATGTAGCTCCTTATACCACATGTGCCAAGTATTCAACAATTAACACCAGTCTCTTCATGCAGATGAGTCATTATAATTTTCTCATGGCCACACATAATCTTACGTTCACACATTATTTAAATCATGGCTATGACTTAATTTGATCCGAGTGATTTATTAGGTTTTAATATTTAACTAGATTAGAAATGAGAGTGATAATGTGAGACTCTCAACATCAGGATAACCTATATAAAAGTGCCATTGATTGAATATTTGCTAATACATTGTGAGGAGATCAAGTGTCCAATCAACTGCACAATGTCTGGATCAGGTGGGACTTACTATACTGCCTGTCAAGCACACTTATTCCCTTTACTTACTCCTTTCCTAACTGCAGACATATTAGTAACAACTAGCTTGAGCTGGAAAAAATATTTTTAAGTAATAGTTTATTTATCAAAGCTTAATAATGTTGAGCATCTAATATACATTCATGGAGCGCATTCAAACACTCACCAATACTGTGAGGGCAGATCTTTGGCCAGGGGCACTGGTTGGGCTGTCCAGGAGTTTGCGGGGCCTCCCAAAAGACACCAGGATCTCTGGCCCAGGTGGCCACACCACAGCGACTCAGACAGAAGCCTCCCTCTCTCAAACTGAGAAAATAATAAAAACATAAAGAAACAACCACCTTATGTATTGACCCTTATTTTGAGAGGTTTAATATTACAATGTCAGTCTGTCCGTCAGTTGGTGCAACACTTTGGTTCAGACTGATATATCTCAACAACTTCTGGATGAAACATTATCCAGACATTCATGGTCCTCAGAGGATGAATCCTACTGACTTTAGTGATCCCCTGACTTTCCCTCCAGCGCCACCAGCAGGTTGACATTTTTATCTTTTAGTAAATGTCTTCACAACTATTACATGGATTGCAATGAAATTTGGTGCAGATATCTTTGGTCCCCAAACCATCAATTTGTATTAACTTTGGTGATCCTAGTAGTAGCTCCACCAGCAGGTCAAAATTTTAACTTATCTTTTAAAATATCTCTACGTTTACAAGATGACTTGTCATGAAATTTGGTACACTCATTCATGTCCTATGACCTTCAAGTCCATATAAGTCATTTCCTCCAGCACCATCAGGTCAAACTTTGAATTTGCCTGATACTTTGGTTTATGAGTAAAGGAATTCCCATTGGCCTCAACTGTCTGTTGTGTTTCCAGCTAATGAGTGCAATTAAGTCCCGCCCACAGTAGAGGGAAAAACAATTAATTGCTCTCCACTGACTTTGTATTGTGTGAAGGTGCCTCTTTGTCTCTTCCGTCTGCGAGCAAACAATAGAAAAGGCTGCTCTGTGGACGGATGCATTACCAACAAGGGTAAAGAATCAAGTTTTTATAAGTTAAACCGAAAACCTTTAAGAAGACAAAAGTGGATACAGGCAGTAAGGCTGGAGGCATCAGCAGGAAGAATGGGAAATCTGTGGAATTCGAATCTGGACACTCAATATGCCTAAGTTTACGGCAAGTATTTTTTTTCAAACTACAGAGACTGAATCTAATTAAACTATGCAGGACTTGTTATTGAGATTTGTTAGGTTAAATGATGATCTTTAAGGTTAGATTAAATGATTCGATCAAATAGTTGTCAATATCAACACATTTTGACTTCTGGCCATTCAGTGGTTTCATTTCTCCAAGAAAAGCAAGGTAAGGAGAAGGGAAACTGATATAAGCAGACAATATTGAGTTTGTCAATATACCTTTTCCTCTCTAGTAGACGTAGGGTGCGAAAATAACTCTTTTGACATGCAGAAATATAATGTTCTTAGCAAGGTTCAGGCATTTGGTTATAATTTCAGACCATTGTTTTCCCCTCGGATGGGCATTATTAAGTGTCTGACAACATTACAGAAGGGCTGCCTACAGGGACAGAGTAGGATATGAAAGAGAGTAAGATCTTTTTTGTTTAACCAGAAACAGCTGCCATATTGCTCTTGTCAAAGCCACCAGACTCCCTTGACAATAACTTGTAATTACAATCTGAGCCTGTCAGTAGCAAAAACAAACACTTTACTGGACGTACTTTGACACGGGCGCAATTGCCCCCAAGGATTACGTAGCAGTTCAGTCTCGCTGCTGCCGGCTGCATTGCTCTCGCTCAATAGTGGACCAATTTCAAATCATTTTATCACAATTAGTCACAAAGACAAAAAAGTATGTGAAACTAGGGTCCAGGTTTAAAAATACATCATCA
>NW_024041102.1:0-50000 GCF_014851395.1 Micropterus salmoides
GGCAGGGACAGTTAGTGTGGCAGCCATTATGGCAAAAGTGATTGAAAGTGTTTATTCACTTGAATAAACACTTTCTATGTATGCATTAATTTGAGCCCAAATCCACACCATGGATGTATGTATAGCCACATAGTTAATTTCTCAAACTGACCTTGCAGATACATTTCTTCACCTTCTGTGAACATTTTGTCACATCGGCTACATCTTGCACAGGTGGGGTGATAATGTTTGTCCCCTGCCTGTAGCAAAAAAATTAGAAAGGAGTATCAAGTCATGTTAATTGCACTTAAGAAAAAAATTACTTTTGAGAAAAGGCATGTCACAAAGTATAGATAACATCAGGAGCCTGAAGAATCATTTCTCACCTCTAGGACTTTTCCAGTGATGTACTTATGGCATGCTTCACATTGTACCCCAAACTGAATCTGGTAGTCCCTCTCACAATAGGGAACGCCATCCCTGAAAGATTAAAAACCCTTAATATTATAAACACACTTATCTGTGTATTAGTTGTGACGGATGCTAACATAATTTCTGATTCTAGCCTTTCTTGTTGGGAAAAATACATTTAATAGAATTATGAATAAGAGAAAGTATGAATGAGAGTTTTTACTTGCTAATGTATTCTCCGCTCAGCACTTTCCTGCAGGCTTTACACTTGAAGCAGCCAAGGTGCCACTGGCCACCAAGGGCTAACAGAGCCTGGCCATTCTTGATGTCTCTACCACAGCCAGCGCAGTCTGAAAAATACACACACATACATACATATTCTTGAGTAAACATCGGACATCCCAACAATTTCTACATACATAAGAAAAAGTACCTCCATTCCTCTTGTTTGTTTGTCTTGTTTCTTCATATACATGTATAAACTGAACATTGAAAGTAAGAGTCCATCTGACATTACAGAACTATTTAAGTAGCTGGGCTGTTTCCTGTACATTTTCTGTACAGCCCTACAGAAAGTTTCTCTTAATCCAGGGGATTTGTGAGTCTGGATCCTCTTTTGGCCCCTGTTCTATCTATAGTTGTTAGTTGGAATGTGAAGGTCACGTTGAAGCGGAGAGTTGAGCTCTAATGTATCTCTTCGTCCGTACTGAGTCATTTGGCAGGATCCCAGGAGGATGACGTTGTGGATGAATTTGTAAGGTAATGTCAACTCAACAAGTGTTGTGAAAAATATGTCCACCAGGAGGAGGTAAACTGTTTAGCCTGCATTCCTGACAAAAAGTGTGGACGTGAGTATGGTCAGTATGGAGTTACTTTTGTGTCTTTAATATCAACAAATTGTTTTGAGAGCAAAACTATCCACTATCACAAATTTGTAATTAATACATTTTAATTTTAAAAAGTTTTATTTGCAAATCCCAAAGTTCTTTTTTTTCAAATTCAAAAGCTTTGTCTATGGGTCTAAAAGTTTAACAAATCAAAAATGTTGTGCTGATACCTTGTGGGTGGGACGTACGAAAGACACATCTCTGTTGGCAAGTCTTTTCCCCACAGCATTCTTGTTATTACTAACTTTTGGATTTGCAGACAAAGCTTTTGGATGACATTTTTAATCACAAATTTGTGAGTGTGAAGAGTTTTGCTCTCAAACCAATTTTCTGATCACATAATAAAGACACAAAAGTAGCTCCATACATGAGGAAGACTTTTCAGATGTTACAAGTAATAATCTGGATGACAGTTGTACATCAGGTCCTGTCCAGTTCATGTCTTTACCTGCGTGGCAAGCAGATCTCTTGTGGACTTTCAAAAATGAAACGAGAAAGAAAGTACACGCATGTAATGAGACATGTCACCTGCAGAAAAGTGCAACGATTTGAGCTCCCTATGATGAAGGAGTCTGACAGATGTAGCACTGACCTTGAATGACACTGAAGCCTGAGATAAACTAAATAAACAGGCTGGCATAGGAGCCACCGCTGGCCAATTCTCAGTGCATAATCCACTGTCTGATTATGTCTGCATGGGATCAAAGTCTTTGATCTATTTTAAAGCGTTATTTATAAATATTTTTTACATGAACAGTGGATCAAATGTCCTTGCTTGGAGAATAAATTCCACCAGAATGCACTTACTTCTAGGATAGGTGATGTCGTTGGGAGTAGGAGACATGGGCTGAATACAGTGCTGACAGATGCAGTCTTTTCCCCTGAAGGTAACACAATCCCCAGCAGGAAAGTGCTTTCTGAGAAACATAGAAAGAGACAGAGGTTTACTTACCACACAATTCTTTTAAAAAATGTGTTATTCTGCCTACAAACCGGCGTGCACAACAAAAACTCCCAATTACTTGCAAATAGTGCACACAAAGCAGGCTGGGTGGTAATTCTTCCCCAAGACTGTGACCACCTCTCCCTCCACAAATTCCCCACAGCTGTTGCAGAGCGTGCCGTGGAGCCTCTGGAAATCTAGCGGGCAGAGGTAATCTCTATTCTTCATGAAGAAGCCACTCTGAGCCAAGTCACAGCCACACACTGCAAACACACACACACACGAGAAAGAGATGACAAGGTTTAATAACAACAGAATACATTAAAGATATGCAATAATTAATATTTTTAAATTATTGTAATTATGTGTAATGTGAAAGGTGTTGCTTCTAGCGATGAACCCACAGAGAATCATCACCCAACTCTGCAGTTCTATGGCAACTTTTAGTTTCTTTTAGTTCATTGTTTTGGTTTTCTGGCTCATGACTCAACTCATCAACCTAGTTTTCAGATGCAGCAGGCAACTGTTTTTGTCAAAACAGCTCTGATAGACCCAATGACTAGCTGGTAAGCAAATACAGCCTGTGAAGAGCTAACACACAGATTTTTCTGTGGAGTTGGTGAAGACTAGATCAAGTTCAGTTAAACTTGTTTATCATAACTTTATGATGTGATAATATGTGTGTGTTTTCATCTTGTTACATCTTTAACAAATCAATTTGCTATGACAATTTACTGAACTTACATTCACTTACATTTTCCTTAGTTCTCCTGCCTCATTCAGTAGACCTGCCATCATATCTGTTTTACACTAAATACAACAATTGCAATAGAATCCTCTTAGTTGCCTAGTATTTGTATTGACTAACTTTTTGACCCTGTAGTAGCCAGAACTCATTCTTAATTTCAGTCTTCTGGAGTTTTTTTTCTTTGCCTTTAATGTATGTGTATTGCTTTGCTTACCTTGACTTTTGCCTGACATAAAAACATTTTGCGAGTGTTTTTAAAAAATTCTTTTGGAAAGAGCTTTGGGACAAGGTATTTGTAACTTCTTACTATAAGATAGTATAAACTGAATTTTGTTTTGTATTTTGGTCAGAAACTGAATTTACAGGTTAAATCATCACTTTTTTCAGGCAACTACGTAATCTATCAAAGGGATGACATAATTGCTATTTGGGTTGTCTGACTTATGATTCTGCTAGGCTTTCTGAAGTGTTTATGTGTTTGTGTGCAACTGTGTGTCTGTGTGTGTTTGTTTGCTGATAAGCCCAGTGACAAGTTACTGACAGGGATACAATGCTTGTTCAGAGTCATTTGATACTCCCAACCCATTTCTGACACTGTCCCTCTGAACACGCCACAACAGAGTTGCCAAACACTGAGATGCCAAAGATTTATGCTGCTCTATTCCTATTCTACTACAACTCACGGACAATGTATATAGGTTTCATTCAAAAAGACATGTATTTGTAATGCTGAATAAAACATGCAAAAACATGTGCCAACACTCCTCTGATCCTACAGATTGTTTCAGAGAAATTACATATAAATAACTCTATTGAAAAAGCAGATGCATGTTTACTAATCTTTTGGTGTTCAATACTTAAAACATCTATCTGCAACATCTGCATAAATAAAGAGTGCCTTAGACTCTTAACTACTTTTATACTAATTCTAATACCAACACAACAATATCCCATTGTTTATTATTGTTATCATTGTTTCAATTGTAATACCCCTTCTTTCTGTACCAGACAGTTAAAAATAATTTTGATAAAACTTTTATGGATCACTAAAACCAAGCAAAGTAGTTAAGAAACCTTTGCTAATATTCCCTATGGCTTATTTGAATTCAGATTTATTCCTATTCAAAGTGAAACACTATGAGTCAAATTCAGTTATTCAGTGAAGCCCACAGACCCTTTCAAGCCCCAGGTCTTCCCACTGTTAAAATACTGCAGGCTTCTCTGCTCTGAAAGTCTCTTTGTTTCCTCTGCGCTGTAAACACCATCACAATGCAATGAGAGGGCAACAACACAAGAAGATTGTCACTGTCGATTAGTGAGGACAAAAGCCTGCTGAGGAAATATGTTTTCCACCAAACAGAGTAACTCTGGCGAATGACTGTCTTACAGCCCACAACAGCCCATTGTAAATGTAGATATTGTGTAATAAAGTGAATTAGAGTAATAAATGACCAGCAAATTCAGCTCAATTTAAAACTAATCCATTGAAAATAAGGTCTTTTAATGCAACATGGTTGCATTATATGGTTCCACTGAAAATAAGGTGTTTTAATGCACCTTAATAAGGTGTTTTAATGCACCTTAATAAGGTGTTTTAATGCAAGGCTTTAGTGCTTGCATGAAAAATTGTTAAAGCATTATTTTCATTTAACTGAGTCAACACTGGAAAATAAACCATCTGGAAATGTCACAGTTTAAATTCCTATTTTAATAAACCCCACCACAGTCCAGAACTAATGTAGACAAAATGTATAAGGCCTCTGACATTCATGTCACAGAGCAGCCTTTTTTTAAAAGAAGTGATATGGAGCAAAAGTCAGGAATTAAATTCTAACATGTGTTCAAGACAGCCACCAATTCATTTCCACTGCACATGAGGAATTCTGTTGATTGGATCGCTCTTAGGTTTCCCAAATGTCCAAATTTAGACACAGAACACCAACAGGGATTCCACCATTGAGCTTGCCTGATAATGTCCATTCTCACTGAGGTTTGCCTGTAGGATACTACACAAGTGCACCTACATCTACTCACCCTTGCACGTAAAGCACTTTATGTGGAAGTGGCTGTTTTGGACTCGCAGCACCTCTCCCTTACATGGCTCCCCACATCTGAGGCACTGGATGACCCTCTTTGGGGCTGGAGGACTTAGGTGGGAGCCATCCTGAGTTTGTAGCACTAGGAGAGGGAAGAATAAATGATATCAGCATCACATTTAAATGTAATTTTACAGTGCCTAAAAAAAAGTCAAATTAACTGTCTTAGTCTTTAACCTACTAGCTCTATGCCTCTTGTAAATACCAATAATATTGGGCTTTAATGAAGTGACAGTCACCTCATGTTGGCAAGTAATTTTGTTCCAGTCTATTTAGCAAAGCGATCTGTTACAATAATGTATCTGTGTTACAACCATGCTAGCAGCTCTGTGAGGTTGTACAGCAGTGCTTTGAGCAAACAGAATGCCATGTTTAACATGGTAAACATTATTTAAACATTATTTTATCACACTAAACTTAGTTTTTGTGTGTTTAACACATTTTTATGCTAATCCATCCAATAGCTGTCAAGAAGAGGAAACATCAGGGATCACCAAAGTCAATACTATACATTATCTAGGACCTATACATGTCTGTACAAATTGCTATGCCCATCCATCCAGTAAATGCTGAGATATTTCACCAAAGAAGTGAAAGCTTTGCTGTCTGCTTGTTTTGCTACAGGGAAAACTGAATGGATCACCAAAGCCATTGGGATTGATTCATGGTGATCCATTCCCACGGCCATGCTGCTAGCATGGCTAAAATCACGTTCATTGTGTAAAACCATGAATTAAAATTTCATTTCAGTGTAAAGGTCTCTTTCATCCATAGTAGGTTTATCTTTTTCTGCCCAGGCAGCTCATGATAATACAGCAGAATTGTCTAGTTAGTGCTTACATGACTGAATGTAATGTGTAGACACGCTTTGCTTTGGCAGAGAAACGCACGTTCATATACACACAGTCACAGTAATCTGTGGAGTACCCCACAAAGACAGACAGACAGAGTGTTAAAAAGTTTGATCTGGCAGCAATTTTAGTGCGAGTATTCTACACCGTGTCTGATACTGTAGCAAGAAAGCTCAACCTCGTTCCTTGTCCTATCTCTTTCATGTTTTATATGGCAGCAGAAGCAGTGGATGCCTGTACAATCTAATCACGGCCCCACTTGAGAGGTCTTGAATGTGATTAGCAGAGGAGAGAGAGGAAAGAATGTGGCACGTCGAGAGCACTCCGTCTCCCAGTGTGTGGACACACAGCATACAAATATAAATGGAGACGAGCTTTATCTTTTCTTTTTTCACATACAGTTGGCCACAGAAACATCAAAACAACGTGTTAACTAAATACAGTGGAACTATAACTCACTGCACTAACATGGATGAGTTGTGTCTAAAAAGATTTCCACACACTTACAGCTGGAAGGGGAAATATTTTCAGGACTGTTGCGACTACTCAACTCGGCCTTGTGAATATTGAGAAAATTGAGTCAAGCACCATTGGTATGTGGCCCCAACTCTGCCCCACAACAGAGATTTGTCACTATGGTAACATGTGTGTAGTAGCAAACTAGATTAAGAGACCATGCTTCCCAAAAGTGAATCTAAAGTTCACTGTGATTGTACAGTTTTGAAGACACAAATCAAACTGCTGTGGTAATTATAAACTTCTTTTATAGGCCAGCTGCTGTAATGCAGACTTTATTTGTGATGAAAAAGTATCCATCTTGTATGTGACAAAGACTAGTAGCCTAATCCACAACATAACATCCTGCACAGGTGCAATGAAGTCTATTAAGTAAGACATCCAATAAACAACTACAGCGCTAGCACAAGCATGTGATATCTGCAGACAACACACACCGTCATTTACCGTCATTTTTTATAAAAGCAAAAAGGTAGTTATTGTCATATTAAGAAGAAAGGCTTTGATTTCAGCCATACTTTTTCTTGAAATTGTGAGATTATATCTGGCAGTAGAAGAGAAGTAGAAAGACGTTGTGTGATTGTGATTATGTAATCAGATAAAATAAGTGAAAATAACTATTATTTCTGCCAGACTTAACAAAAGCCTAGAAGGAATGTAACGTGTCCTTTTGGCCATAGCACACCAACAATGAATGAAAAGGCCAAACTGGCCTTTTGTCCTAGAACGCCTCAGATATTTGCTAATGACAGAGCTGTTGGTGCCAACACAAATGTACCATGGGGACATGCACAGAATAATTGCTACGATTTAGAAATGTTTGAAAGTTTTGTTATGTTGTAAACTGATTGGAGAAAGACATGCTATACTATAATGTCCAAAATGGCTTCCACTCTTTCTTGATCTCTCCCAGAATGTGAAGTTGATACAGTGTCAGGTATTAACAAATGATAGATTTAGAAAGATAGCAAATGGAGAGAAACCTGAGATGGACAGCTAATCACGAAACCCACTGTCTCCAGCTATGAAAATCTGCATCTGTGTGTGTGTGTGTGTGTAAGGACTGAGTGACTATCTATATCAGTACAATGAGGTCATATAATGACATTTATATATGCTACAAGCTGTATTTGGTCACGCTGTATGTGTGAATAATCATTTTTAGTAATAACTCTTGTGTTTCCCTTAAATTTGCTGGATTGTTTCATTGTTAGTAATGTAAAAAATAAATAGCTTTGGTAATCCTCCAGAAACTGGCACGGTAAAGAAGATGTGACAGAATGAGAGTGTTTAGATTTAGAGCTTTTTGCAGCCTTTTTTTTGTAAAACTTTCACTGCAGGTCCTCATCTACTGGGAGGAACACCCAGTTTGCCAGGAACATAATGGAATCAATGAAAAACTATTTGGAAACCATCTGACTGGATGTTATAACTTGGAATGGCTCCCAGGATACCTAGGGCATGTGTCCATGCTTTGATTTAGATTTACTAACAACACTTAAAGCTCAGTAACAGTGAGATGTTAAATAAATGTAAAAGCTCAAATAAGCTACCTCCATTCAGTTTCAGTGAAGAAATTTCAGGAGTTTCTTGAGGACATCACACTACAGTATCAGAACAGCACGAGGCTTTTATCTCAACAGAAGCTAGTTTAGTGAAATGAGTGAGAGGTTTTGTTTCTCACAATGTGATGTCTCATATTACTGCTGTGCAAGTGAAAATAACTTCACGCTGACTGAGTAAAGAGTTACCCTGTTAAATAGAATATTTGCAGCTAAATACTGCTTACTTTCAGAAGTACTGTTTAAAATCACATGTTGGTCTTACCCAACCATGATGCCCTACGATTAGCTGCAGCAGCTGTGTTTGCTCTTTTCCCCACTTGGCAACCACAGTTTTTATCTGCAAATTCAATTTCTAGGTTTGGGAATGGTTTGAGAATCTTAACAGATCGAAAATATGAAAACATACAGCATAAAATAATAGCCAAACATCAACCAAGCCTTGCCAAGTGTAACACAATGTATAACACAATCATATTAGAACACTATTTGCAGGAGCAGTTAAGACAAAGTCATGAGAAGTATTTGTTTTGACTTTTAAAACAATCAAATGCCACCTCACATAAAAGGCCAAAAAGACTGTGAGCAAAAACCGTAATCATGGATGAACCTCAGATACAAAAAAAAGTTGATAACAAATCATTGTAAGTATGTTAAGACAAACATAAAGCAATATGCACAATCAGACACACATCCTTCTCGCTCATCCTCTGACACACTCTCTTGTGCATACACTCTTCAAAAGTACCTTTCTCTTTCATGACAGTTGGTCTCTCTGTGGGAGCGCTCTCTGCAGTGGATCAGAGTGAGGAGAGGAACTAACTGAACTGCTGGTCCAAGTCAAAAAGGGGTGGTCCAAAACACAGAGGGCACAAGTGTGTGTGTGTTTCATGTTTTTATATCCCATTGGGGACTTTGACCAGAATATACACTAACCGATGGGGACTTGAGTCAGGTTATAATTAGATTAGGGTTAGGATAAGGGTTAGGCATGTAGTTGTGATGGTTAAGGTTACAGTGAGGGGCTAGGGAACGCATTATGTCAATGCGATGTCCCCACGGGAATAGAGTAACAAACATGTGTGTGTGTGTGTATTCGTCTTTCCCATATTTCTTTTTGTTGCTGATATAGTTGTGTATTATCAACAAATTTTGTTTTTTGAGGTAAAACACTAACTTGTCAAGCTTTATCAGTTTTAAATTCCTTCACATATGTGGATGACATTCACTTATAATAACCAGCACACTGATGATGCATTCAAAAATACTAGATCCAGATCTGCTCTGTCCTTTGCAAAATGTTGAATACTTGTGTACCTATGATGGGAGTGTTGTTTAGTACAGATGACAAAGCCATAACATTACTGCTGCTGATATTTCTGGCTTACATAACTCACTTTCTGGCATTTTGCAACTCCTCTTTTTTTATTTGGAACTAGCAAGTTGAATATGAGTGTGCTGTCTCCTGATTCACTTAGTCTTCTTTAGTCTGCATAGTCTGAAGGCTTAATAACAGCAAGTTGTTAATACGCCTTGATGTCATTTAACCACATAAATTAAGCACAATATTGACCATATTTGTGATTAAAATTGTCAATTCATCATAAAGAAAAGGTAGGGGAAAGGTGTGTTTTGTCTGCCAATTGAACAGTGGCTGTTTTGGATGCGAATGCAAAGTGTTATGTTTGTGTAGTCAATTGAAACAAAGTCAATGGGTTGAATCAAGTCTGGATGAGTTAGCTTGTCTGGATTCAGCAGAGTTGTGAATTACTCACATGACAGGGCACCAATAATGTCCATATTGTAGTCTGACAGACCAAAAACCTTCCCTATTTCCTGGAGCTCAGAAAAAAAGAACTGTGCTGATATGATATTACTTGTGTGCAATATTATGCTTTGTCTAATGGCTTGGAATTATTGTAAATAAAAATAAAGCAGAGCCTTTATCACAACGCAGAATTTGTTTAGTAGACCTCAGTATTCCTAATCTTTTTTTCACTGAAATACAAGACACAGGATTTTGCAGGTTGTCTATTCATGAAATATAATATTCAACATATTCACAGCATGTTAAATGTAATCATCTTCCTGCATGTTGTTGCATGTTGACAATCAATAGGTTTTTGTCATGCAAATTATACAGTGTAACTCACTGATATAACAACTGATCACCCACATAAGGAAGTAAACCATTCCTTACCTAACATCTCTGCAGGCATGCTAGCCATCTTTTCACACAGGATGTAGTCATCGGGGTTGAGGAAAGGCAGCTGCTCCATCATGGACTGTTTAGGAATAAGGTAGAGAACCTCTGCAAGTTCACCATCTTCAATAATTGACATGCGCCTTACTGTGTTCTTCCTTTTGACCCGGTCTAAAACGACCATTTCATTGTTGTGGCTGGAGCCGCAGATCTTGCCCAGGCTGTTGAGGTTGAGAAGGCCTGACATACTCGTGCTGTCGAGGCTTGTAGCCAAACAGTTCAGGCTGCACACTGACTCCAAGTGAGAAACCATAAAGCACACCTCAAGATGTTAAAGCCTTCTGTTGAACTGCAGTAACTAAGTCGCTCTCTAAGACTTTGTGACTGACTCAGCGCTCGCACGAATGTGTGTGTGTGTAAGTGTATGTGTGCACAAGTGTATGTGTGCACATTGTCTCTCAGGCAGTCAAACACTAACTCCTACCACACACCCCTTAAGAAGATTAACCAAGGTATATTTTTAGGGTTTATCTTCATGGTAAACAGATGATCTGAGTTCTAGGTAGTCTCTTTTAGGTAACCTTTTCCCCTCCATTCCAGTGATTTGTCATCATGTGAGGTGCACCCTTCTAGGAATCTGGCAATTGGAGGAAGATTCTGAGCTATAGCCCTTTATTGTATAATCCTGTTATGTACGCAGTTAAAATCATATTATTAAAGTCTTCAGTAAATGTCAACCATGTCTGTACAAGTCAGGCATTTTCTGTCTGATCTTTGGTTGAATTATGATTGAATACAAGGACCAGCTGGACACAAAATATGACTATGACTGCAGATATTGTTCATGTGATCATTTCTCCCAGTAATCTATTGCGTTATTCGGCGTGGACTGCAGTCTTTTAATGCTTTGCTTTAAAACAGGAGACTCCACATTTAACCTGGCACAGAGTCAGGGACAGGAAGCTGGCACCCTAAACCTGGAATTTTAGTGTAATAGTTGTTTTAAATATTTGAGATTTGCAGCGTTACTCAAGGTCAGAAAATGCTGATCGGTTTAGGCCCTCTTTCATTTACGTTATTGAATTTCTGTGCTAAAAACTTTTCACATGTTTACAATGTTGATTACATGTGAAAATGGGCAAATGTGGATTGAAAAGCACAAGCTCAAAGCTCTACCAGGTAAAAACCTTTCTTATCAACACAGATTACACAGTGAGCAGCAAAACTTTCCCTTGCACAAATGAAAACGCACTTTTTCACCTAGAAGAAGTGACAAATAAAACTTGCATAGAGCTAGAAACCTGTTAAAGTAAGACTTGCCAACATTAAATGGTGTGCCAATTTGGAAATCTTTCAGAAACAGTATAATTTTAGAGGGTGAGTATTTTATTTAGTAGTTTAGAATTGAAATTGTATTTTAGAAAGAAAGAAAGAAAGAAAGATAGTAATTAAATTATTGGTTGTGGTAAAATGACTAAAACTGCAATATTAATTGGCACAAATGCAGGCTGTTTCACAGAGACTATTCTTTATTACAAGTCACCACTGTGATAATATTTTATTATATACAAAAAGGAATAGGCTTAAAGGTATGAGGAAATTTAGTGTAGGCCTGAAGGCCTATACCTTAAACTTGTTACACTTGTGATGCTGCCAAATTTGTCTACTGCTATTTATATTTAGGCTTGCAGTTGTTCACAATATGATGAATGTTATGTTAAGTAGTCCTACTGTTATCAGGACTACAAAAAGATTTCCGATATCTAGTCACTAAGAATTCAATAAGCTAAAATATAAGGTTGGATATGGGAAAGCCCCGAAGAGCTGAAGTAAAAGCTAGAGACAAACACACAATGGTGGACTCTTCACAATCCCATGCTTTCTACATAAACTGTGGTTATTCCGTTGCATAGAAATGTATAAAGAGTTCCACCTACTGGCTGTAATGTGCTAAACATGTTGTGCTGAGTATTTCGGTGGAAATAAGGTCAACCTTACAACAGTGGTTAAATCTATTTGTTTAGATCTAAATGATTGCTAGGGACAATGTCCAGAAACATTAGAAAGACAGCAAAAAGATTGTCAAAAAAGATAAACAGCATTTTATTTTTGCTGTTTGGGCAATGTAACATCAAATTCCCTTCTCAAAGTACATGCTGACATCTTAAACCATGATAGGAGGTACAAACACTTGTTTTGTTGTGTGTGGGGGGGGCATTTGTGTGATTTGCATTTTCACACTACATTAAAATTATCTAGTGTCCTCAGTAAGCTTCACACAGTCAGTTATGGCAGTACATGAGATAGCTGAGTGATAATGTGATTGATAGATTGTGTTTCAGTTTAAATAAACTCATAACTAAATAAAAAAGTTGATTTTCTTCTTCCCCGTATTATACCTGCAACATTAACAGGGATCTGATTCATTAACACTGCTCAGTTATCTGCTGTAGCAATTACAGACAAATGTAGTTTCAGTGAGGTGTACAGTTATAAACCAAGTTCAATTTGAAACCTTGTACATATAAAAATTAGAAAGGCACTCACAGAGAACAGACCTCCACCAAGGCCAATAGTCCATTTTTCTATGACACACAAATCTCCAAGCGCTACCACTATATAGTGTATGTCTGGATATATTTCCAAAATTATTAGAATTACAGTGTGTCAAAATATAGCTGGGCTTAGCAGAAGCTTCATCATCATTTATTATGTACTTCTAAAATGGAAATAAAAACAGAAAACACCTTATCATCATGTACATATGTACAAATATTAAATTCTTAGACTAAATACTTGAACAGATATTTTGAGTCAGTTTTTGGACAAAGAAATGCCTCCCGAACCTCCTGAAGCCATGCAAGCTAGCAACTCAGAGGCTATTAGCAAGAACACTGTAGGTGCTACAAGCAATCAGAGAGAACAGTGGCATACGAGAAGAGATCAAAACAAGCCCTCTCTCTGATTAAAATTTCCCTGGATGAATGTAGTGGCAAACAAAATAACAAAAGGGCTGAAGAATTCTGAAGTCTACTTGGATGCCATGGAGACGCGATAGGCACAGTTGAGCAGTGATTATAAAAAAATTACAGGTGAAGACTGATAATCTGGAAATTGGGGGAAGTTGATGCAACTTATGTATCACAGGAGCGTCTGAGGGTCTGGATAAGGGAATTCACTGGCAAGCTTCTATACGATATACTTGGTTGTCCTAATGGCTTGGAGGGGCCCCTGATCCTGGAAAGGGCTCAGACATTACCAGAATACTATTCCTTTTGCTTCCATAATTGCTAGACGGCTAGTGGAAGCAGGTGGCCTCTCCCACACATGTCCAGTCGGCTGGAGAACTTGTGAGGTTTGGACGTGTGGAGAAAGTAAAGATAGGTGCTATAGAAGCTGGGTGGCTCTAAGGTACATTTTATAAAACCTGGCAACCATTTCTGACATATATGGAAACACTAAGACTGTGTACTCCATAACTGATTCTCACTCAAACCAAATTACAACACAGATTATTAAAAATAGACGACAGGCAAACATCTGTATGTTGGTAATTCACACTGAATGTATTACAAATTGTTGTGTTGCTGGAAAAAAAGGGGGGGGGGATGTTCAAACTTAGGAGTTGATAGAAGGAGATCTGACCACCTCTTCCTCTTCCTCCTCCTCCTCCTCCTCTTGCTGTTCCTCTCCCTGGTTGAGCGGCTCTCTGTCTGAATCTATCTCTGCCTGTGCTGACCTCTTGGTTGTCTTGTTCAGGGTCCCGCCCTGCAGAAAAACAAATATTAACTGAACACACTGTATGCCGTGCTAACACACACACACACACACACACACACACACACAGTCTGTGAGATGTCTGACCTGTCTGTGGTCGACAGTGTTGAGCAGCACTGACGTGACGATGCAGCTGATAGTGTTAGCCAACATGAAGATCATCATCCTCTGCCAACGCCACAGCGGAATTTTTGTTTCGCTGGCCAGGAAATGGAGAAAGCAGTGCAGCTAAGTAAAGATCTAACATACAGCATGGACAATTAGTGCACTGCCGTAAGATATTCTGAAATATTTCCTACCTGGACTTGGTGCCCAGAATCTGCCCAACAACCAGATTGGACACCCCAATCCCAACCATCTGTACGGAGGTGGCCAGACCCATGGCGGTTCCCAGAGTCGCCTGAGGTACCACGAGGGGAATAGAAGGCCACATGCTTGCCTGGAATACAACACAGACAGTTTAAATTAAGACACATGCTTTTCCTAAATACAGGGACTCATCTGCTTGTGAAATTGATCTGTATGCACCAGTGTAGCATAGACATTTTCCTCTCCACATATTCTTTATCTGCCAGACATTTCACTATGTTCAACATAACGTTTAAACATAAGCATTTCAATTTCAGTAGCGTGAGCATTAACTGAATTATATTCTACTTCCTACTGTTTGGCGTCCTTTATTTGACTAAGAGCATGTGGGTCTTCTGATAGGTAACTAGTTAATTCGGCTAGGAGGATCCTGATCTTTCAGGTTTACAACAAACAAGGTCCTCATGCAAAGTAAAAGTAGTAGTAATAGTAAAAGCTAAGAAATTCTCCTGGTAAAAAACAAACAAAGAGAAAGTCGGTGTTAGAATTGAAAATGTTAAAAACAATGGCTTTGACGCGAACTCACAGCAGCAAAAGAGTAGGTGACTCCGAGCCATATGGTGGAGACAAGTGGAGGGACAAAGGTGAAGGCCAGGAGTCCAAACACAGGCAGCGTGAGGACAGCGCAGGCCACTGCGAAAATGCCCCGCAGGCCCACATAATCCTGGAACAATCACAAAACAATGTCACGTGTTGCACCAAATTACCTATCTATTCTATACTGCTTTAAACAGCAGACTTTTGAACTGGTTTAGGTTACAAGATACTTACTATGAGGATGCCCACGGTGGCTGAGAGGACCAGTGAGCTGTCATAAACTGCCCCGGCGATGTAGGCCGCCTCCTTCTGACTGTAGCCACTGTACTTATCCTGAATGAACTTACTGGGCAGCAAAAACACAGGCTTATGTTAGAAGTAAATGATTCTTTTAAGTGTTTCTGTAATAGGGTCACATAAATACAATGGTTTTATGATGTATAAATATCCCAAAGAAATTTAATTATTATTTAAAAAATGAATGACATCTTGGCATGTGTAATCTTATGGCCTAAAGCATTCCTAATCTAAAAGAAATTACTGTATGCTGGACTTAAAAACCTGTTTCAAATCTGGGGAATATGCATGAGCTGTGTGTGCTGTACCTGGCATCTGCGATGAACGGGAAAATGCCGTTGTAGAAGAACATGATGGTGAGAACCAGCAGCCAGTATCTTAGGGACAGGAGCTTCACATCCTGAATCCTCTACATACACACACACACACACACACACACACACACACACACTCAATCCAGGGCATACTGGGTATGTATGCACTACCGAACAAAGTTAATGGACATTTACACACACAAAAAAAAACTGGAGGTCAGAAACTGTTCATACCACTTTGCGGGACTCCTCTTGAATGGCACCATCAAGACCCAGCTGCGTCATACCGATCTTGTCCAGGGCACTGACTACAATGGCAGATATAAAGCCCAGCACACACAGCAGTGCACCTAGAGAACAAAGCATCACGTGCCAAGTAGCATAAGAAAATAACTCCTACTTTACTACTCTACACACTATGAACTTTGAGGTGTCTTTCCCCTCTACACCTACCACCCCAGAGTGTCCACTGCATGCCATATTTTTCTTCAAACTTCTGGGTGAGGAAGAAGTTCAGGACTGAACCCAGGCGAGAGAAAGCCAGGGTCAGACCGAAAGCCAAGGCCAGCTCCTTCCCTCTGAACCAAAAGGCTGTGATGCGGTTCTGAACAACTATGAAGGACAATTAATGACAGAAACCGGTTTAGAAACATTCGTCCGAGATGACATTGCAAAGACTATGTATATGACTTTTGTAAGGTGGCCTCACTGGTCAGAGATCCGTTGCCTGATCCAAAAAGTAGTCGGCCTGTGAGCATAAGTGGCAGCAGATAGGGAGATCCTTTGAAGTGGGAACCCAGTGCAAACAGCGACGAGCCCAAAACACACAGAAAGGAGAACAGAAATACTCCAACTGCAGAAAAGAGGAAAGGGGAATAAAGTTACCATGAGTTACCAAACAGACAGTCAGTTGTTTGATTTGCAGATAAGATACACAAAGACTTACACCGGTTTCCTAATTTGTCAATCAGGAACCCAGCCAGGATCACCACAACTGCATTCCTGATGATAGGAGAGAACAGTACCAACTGTAGCCGTTTTCTGATAAGCCATTAATCAGCACATTACAGTAGAGTCAATGTGTGTGTACTTACGTCCAAGCATAGATGGCATAAAGAAGATTGTACTGCTGAGGGCTCATCCCCAATCCCTCCACACAGTCCACCGTCCCATTGATCACTGTTGCATTGGGACATGTCAGGTTCTGTCACATGAGGTGGTTAAAGTTATTATCTGACTGGCCACAAAAAGAGAGAGACAGACTTTGGAATTCTGACACCAAACTACAATGATCACGTTACGTTAACGTGGAGGAATCATATGATACTCATAGTATCTTTAAGCTGGTCTGCCCTCCCACCACCTCATACTTGCCCCTTGGAACTGATCCTGCAAAACACTGGGCATGTCAAAGCAGAAGTAGGAGCCAAATGTCAGCAGGCAGTTGAAGAACAGCACCACAAAGCGATAATAAGCTGTGGAAAATATAACAAAAATTAATGAACTGTCTAATTTTATGACTCTCTCACTTACTTTACAACATGCACATGAAGAGATACCAACAACACTGAACACTTAAGTGTACTCTAAAAATACTATTGCATTGGAAATCCTTACTTAAGTGAACATACACAAGTATTAGCATACACTTACTTAAAGTACTTAAAGTACAAAAAATAAAAGTACTCGTTCAGAATGACCCATTTCAGAATAATGTGTATTATATCACTGGATTAATGTGTGAGCTTCTCTAATGTTGTAGCATGCAAGGTGGAGCTAATTTAAGCTACTTTAAACTGCAGGGTAGCTTCATCCACTCTTATGCATCATCATTTATTAGTTGATTGATATTTTGTATCAGTAAGCTGAATCTACAAAATAACTAGTAGTGTTGTCAATTAAACGTAGTGGAGTAAAAAAGTACACCATTAGCTTCCAAAATGTAGTGGAGAAGTATAAAGTAGCCTAAAATGGAAAGGCTCAATAGCCTAGTACCTCAAAATTGCACTTAGTTACAATACACAAACAACCACCCCTGATTTTGTACATTTCCTGTAACTTTGTCCAATGTGAAATTTTGAGTTGACCTCACTGGGAAAACAAAGTGTGTGAAGAATACATTTTGTATTTTTTCATAATACATTCATAAGATAGCAAACAACTACTGCCAACCTCAAGGTTGTGGCAACTTCCCATTTAGTCACATGAGCTATTTTAACGACACACTAAGCATAAAATGCTGAGTCGGCCGTTCTCTCAGTGGCCCAGTTTTTCAGGGAAGTATACTGAGAGACAAGAGGTTCGACAGTGTGGCTGTGTAACATTTAGTGACGAAGAAGTCATTTTTTGGAAAATAAAACTATAGTTACACGTACCTTTCTCTGCCGGCTGCGTCATGGTGAGCGAAAAAAGAACAGAGACTATAAAAAAAGAAGACTTTAAAATCACATCCTTCTGTGTTGTTTACATGGACAGGCTAGTTAGCAGTGTTAGCAGGGTGCGTTCAGGTCCGCTGCAACTCTTTTCTGCAGTCCGCAGCTCTTTAAACTACATGGATCGACCTCTTCCTCTGTAAAGACGCAACGAGTCGCTTGTAAATCTGCGCACGAAGCAGACACTTTTTTTTAACCCCTGAAACTTTATTCATGGTCATTTCTAGATCTTCATTATTATATTTTTTTCTATATTAGACATTCAAGAAAAAGTCAAAGTAGAATAATAATTTTTTTTTGAATATTCAAAATACATTAGGCTATAACAACAGACAGATTTAAACTGTGTATGTAAGTGTAAAGCCTATGTTACGTTTTCAATCATTAATTTGGTCTGAACAAGTTTTCAAGTAAATGCAGTTAAATAAGGGATATAAATAGGGGAATGGATTTGAGTTCAGATTTACAGTACAAAGTACAGTTGACTTTAATGTGAGCAAAGCATAAAATAAAAATATATGTAAAACTTTTCTTGTTTCATGTTTAATCCAATTAATGTTGGATGCACCCTTCACATACCTTAAATGTATGTGCCCGTTCTGATTTGTATGCTTGTCAAATCCTTCTATAAACACTTAATTGAAGGTTCAATCTATTTAAATCTTAAGAAAACAAAAACATCAACAAAAAGCATCAAATTCACTCTTTTTTTTAGCCTAGGCCTAGCCTACAGGTTACAGTCTAAACATGTATTAATAATATGCTTAAGTCACAATTCTAATGACAAAAGTACAGCAATATGTTTAGTTATAGGACTTTTTCACTACACTGACCCCATTCAGTCAGTGTTTTCTCAGTGTGTCCTGAGAATTAATCCAATGAAACCGGCCTGTGGTGTTGGCTGGTCTGTAGTCCACCTGGTGACAGCTGCTTGGTTTATCTGCCATCTGTTGTTTCTAATTAAAAACAATCTACACTTTGGTCGGGTTTATTTTAAAAAGGTTACTTTATAGTATAGTTTCCTTGTGGGTAAAACGGGATTATGAAGCGCGTTTTCTTTTAGTTTGGCCCTCAGCGGACGCGGTCGAACTGGGCCCTAGTAAGCAGGTTGTTTATACATCCATGAGTAGGCTAGCATGTTGTATAAATGGTGTGTTCAATGACTTTTGGGGGCTTTTGATGATGCAATGTCTGTTTTGCGTAGAGCTAAAACATGGGACATATCTGAATCTGAGGAAAGCGACGCTGAAACAAAACCCGATTTAAACCGCGATGGGAGCAGTCAAATGGTAACAGTCAGCACAGACTTCATAGAGGATCACAGTCCGTCAGCCACAAAATGCGAGTCTGGTCAAGCTTCGGCTCTGTCTCCCCCGCGTCCAGATGGATGTGACACACCAAGTCCTGCAAGAAAACGCCGCACCAAGGAGGAGATAGAAGCGGACAGAGAGACAGCCAAGGAGAGGAAGGAGGCGAGAGAGAGGCAGAGAGCTGCCAGAGCCCGGGAGAAGGAGGAGAGGAGACAGGAGCAGCAGAGGAGGAGAGAGGCTGCGGAGAATCTCAAGAGTCTCAGGCCAGAGAACTGCCTCAAGTGTCTGACGGTCTGCATTGATCCAGGTACAGGGGCGCACCATGCTGCCTTCAGGTGCTGTCAGAAATTTTTCATTATCTATCGACTACATAGAGACAGCTTGACTACAATTAGGGGATTTTTTTAAATTGCTGCAAAAAACAATAACATTGCAATAATGATAATAATAAACGATATCAGGAATATTGATGAATTGATTAAAAATTTATTAGATATTTAAAATTTTTATTTTTTCATCCAATAGAACTACTTAGGCAACTTCTTACTTGGCTTAATTTTGCTCCTCTAACCAACAAAAGCATGCATGCATGACAATTTTTATTTACAAGCTTCAATGTCTGACCGAACAAGGACCACTTAAAGGTTCTGACTTCCACAAAAAAGACAATACATCCAATGCCATGTGTGCTTTTCCCCAGCTCTTCTGCAACAGGATGGCTCAGACATCTTGCTGAACACCCTGGCTACCTTTGAGTGGAGGTTTAGCATAGAGAGCCAGCAGCTCCCGCGCAGTATTACCTGGACCAGAGATATACCTCAGGTAGTTTCTGGGCAAATTGCTCCTGCAGCTAGTAAAGCACATGTCCACACCTGCATGTTCTTTTTACATTTGTAGAGTGTGTCCTTCTGTGGCCCTGCAACATGCATTTTGTACATTTAATTTATTGTGATATTTTGGCTGCATTGCATTTATTAATTGGCTGTATTTCTACTTATTACAACTACTACTACTTCCTTTTTCTACTTTCTCCAGCGGGATCATTACTGTTTTGCCTTTAGCAGGGAGAAGATGGCAAGGGGTCGGTGGAGGAGGAGCAAGTGGTTCTGGTGCTGGATCTGACTGACTTCATGGACATGGTGATTTCTCTGAAGAGAGTAAGCAACCGTTTTAAGTTGCAATAAATTAACTTTGTTGGCAAGCTGTATGATTGAGATGTGATGATTCTGACCTCCAGTAGACTGCCTTGTTGCATGTTTTTAGTAGCCTCAATGCTGCACTCCATATTATTTTGTTGGTACTGCAGATGCTAGAGAATGAAGGGGAGGAGACGGAGGTGGGGTCTTTCCTCAGTCCTCTTTTGGAGTGTCTCAACCGCGATGCCAAGAAGGTGGTCACTCTTTTAGTGACTGACACTCTGCCATATTACAGGTTAGTGTACTGTGTTTGTGGCCTCTGATGGACAGACACTTAATAACCCAGTTACTTTTTTATTTACTAACTTTGTTCATCTCTGGTGAGCTTATTTTTCACTGTTGTAAGTCAGTTTCTTTTCATTAAACATAAATATCGTCACTCAAAACACCTCTATGCATGCAGTTCATATTGTATATATCATATCCATCTACCTCATAATCATCAAAATATTTATTTGCATCATCCTTTGCACTCTGATCTGTTTGACTATTGTCTTGCTGTTTATAAATGTTGCTGTTTTTGTTTACATTTGTGTGTATTTACCTGTACATGGTACAACGTTTCTGTTCTGTTCTGTTTTTTTTGTTCAGCCTGTTGTCCTGTTTGTTTATGCTTGTTTTGTGTATGTACATTGAGAGGAATGTAAGACCGGAGTCAAATTCCTCCTATATGTACACATACCTGGCCAATAAATGTGATTCTGATTCTGTGTTGAGTTTCATGTAAACATTCTAACCTGGCTTATTGGTTTTATTTACCAACAGGTCAAATACTTGTGTTGTGCATTTACTAGATGAGATGCTGCAATCCAAATTAGGGATGGAGGATCAGAACATTGAGGAGGTCTGCTTCGTTTGAATCTCTTCCCTCTTGTGACTAGTTGTACAGCGAGAATTAGTTGATCTTGCATATACTTTTTGTAGATGTTTGACCACTCAATTGTATTGTTTTAGAAGATTGATAGGTAACAGAGAGTTACATTTTTCTTTAAACACTTTACATACTTGACATATATAAATGTTCCTGTACACTTTATGGTATTTGAGCAGAGCTTTATGGTTGAGGTTTGACAATGTGGGATTTCTTTGGTACTGTCTCTATTTCTCTCCAGGTTCTTGTGTACCTAGAGCTCTGCAAGAATATCTCACTGGTCTTCCTGGATGGCTGGCAGGAGGTCACTAACCATGTGTGTGCTGTCACCAAGGCCTTATCAAAGCGCCCTTTCAAGTATGCAGCCACTCTAATCATTGTCACATTAACAGACAAGGGATATTTCCATCAGACATGATATTATATATCGCCTGGCTAATTTCCACATATGATGTCTTTCCATTCCCTTACAGACTGCTGACAGAGCGAGCAGAGCTGCCCTTCTGCGTGGATGGTTCATGGGCCAGCGGCGTTCGGGTGGAGAGGGACGGCTCAGGGCTGATCCAGGTCTGGAGCAAGCAGATCCAACAGCTGAACAGAGTCAGCCCAGCCGTGGCCTCCACTGTGACTGTAGCCTACCCGTCTCCTCAGCTGTTGCTGCAGGTACACCTGAGTGCACTCCTAGAGAGTCCTATTTAGGATGGTGTCAACATAAGCAGAGGTGTGGGTAGGATTCCCACTGTGATCTCCCACTCTGTGCAACCGAGGCATTTTGGATAAATTGTTGCTTTTTATTGATCATAAACAATGTGTGAGAGATTGTTTGCAAAATGTTTATGAATATAATATCCACATTTCTTTTTTTTTTATTTTGTGTTTTTAGGCGTACAAGAGCTTGGGGTCTGAGGAAGCCAGAAAGGGGCTGCTGGCTGGACTCTTAGTGAAAAGTGGAGGTAAAGAGAGACGTATAGGACCGGAGATATCAGCCAGAGTTTACCGCTGCTTCACCGCCCAGAACCCCCAGCTGGTCCTGGACTAATTTGTCAATTTGAGAACGAGATGGACGTCAGCGAGGATTAATCCGGTTTCTAATGACACTTGGCTGCAAATATGTTAATGATGATGTTTACAAGCTAAAAATATGCCTTAGATATCATGTTTACCTTCCAGCAAAGCACTATTTATACCCCTCTGAACTTCAACAGTCAAGCAACAAAAGATATTAATAGAGTATATTTAGTGAAATAAGGAATTATATGTATTATTTTATGGAAGCCTATAGGGAATTATATGAAAATAAAATAAAAATATAAACTCGAACACTTAAATGTAATTCCACAATAGCATTATAATTTCCCACATATGTATGTATGTGTTACATGAGTAAAAATGAAAATGCAAATTGGATTATTGAATTTCCCCCCACATACTCGTATGGGCTATCTATCGCCATATTCAAATACAAAAAATGGGAAAAGCTGCTTTATAGAGGCAACTTCCAATGTTAATTTAAATTTGAAAATTCAAATGCAATATAAACATGTAACCTGATTTTCCATTTTTGCAAGCAATAAAATGAAAATGCAATCTGTCAGTTCCTTTAAACAAGGAAGGTCTTCAGTTAGGGTGTCACTTTCTCATTCACTGACTTGGCTCATTAACTTTTACAAGTACTTACCGACCTGGGCCAGCACTATGCGCTAACTGGAAGTAGAGTGTTTGTCTGTCACTGGGGCAATGGCAGTTATGCTGGTGGGGGAAATAACTGAACTTAAACTAACTAAATCAATATGGGGTGAACTGTGCTTCTCTAAGGCCTCTGCAGCCTCTCAGAGGAGCAGTGCTAAGGACTACAACATCAAGCAATGGCCACAAAAGTCAGGTTCTGGTAGTTTGCCTATGTTGTTCCGCCTACAGAGAATGATTGATGCCCTAAATGAAGATGAGAGGACTGACAGATTGCATTTTCATTTTGACACCAAAAGAGCATGATACCGTGTAAATGCAATGGACTGGGGTCGTTGTTTCACTTATTGCTTTGAATACTGTACACTTTAAAGCAGAATAAGTCTTTGAAAATAAACTCTCAAATGCAGTTTTTTTTGTATTTTTTAAATTGTTTGAAAAATGCATTTTCATTTTGACTTAAATATTGCTTGCATGAAAGAAAAAGCAGGTTACATTGTTTGTATTGAATTTTAATTTTCAAATTTGAATTAATTTTTGTCCATGGTACAGCAGTGTACGACAAATAAACAGAATTTTACATTTCCGTGTTAATATGGTCATAGAACAAATGGAATATGTGAAAATGAAAATGCTCATTTATTTAATAAATTTTAATTTTAATTTTTACTCAAATAACGTGTGGAAAATTATATAATTGTGAAATTACATTTTCATTTTTAAGTTTACATGATCATTTTAATATTGTCCCCATATAGGCTTCCATAATTATGATTAATTATTTTGATCCAATATTTGTTCATTTTTAAATGTATTGTTAGAGGAACTGCCATGAACTACATATGTTGTTTATATCTATAAAAATGAGCTGCAACAGAACCTTTCAGTTCAGTGAATAAGAAAGTTCATTAACAAAGCATAACTGTAAATAGAAAAACAAATCCTCTTGTAAGCAAAAAACAACCACTGTTGATATTCAAGCCAATTGCTGATTACAAAACACACGTTTACTGTACAAAAAGTAATTTTCACAGTATCAAAAAGCAACTCTGTTCCCCCTGAAGTCTAGCCCCCAGAATTGTACAAGATTCAGAGTTTAATCTAAAGACAGTGACTGGCATATTTATAAAATTAAACAAAAAAATCAGAGCAGTACAAATGGCTCTCATTAGCCCCATAATAGCAATTGACTAAAATGAGAGTGAATGACCCAGATGTGACTTTTAATATCTCAACTTCCTTAAATGTCTCACTCACTACAGACTCACTCCCTTCTCCCCATTCATGACAAAAGTTTTTCAAATGTCATAAAAATGAGTAAATGAAAAAGAGCACAGCAATCCAAGTCAATGATTTGATTAAGAAATGTTGTCTAAAAGATCAGATTGCTCTTATCTCCATGGTTTCCAACAGGAGATTTTGATGGCAATGGTAGAATAGCTGTATGCCAAACACTTGTAAATACATTTGACTACTTCTTTATGTCATGTCCAGCGGCATCTTTTACATTGGTAATCCTCTGGCTCGGAGCAGCAGCTTTCGTAGTCACTGCTGGGAGGAGTTGGAGGGCAGTGGCAAGTGCAGGGTTGAGTTTGAGATGACATTTGACAGGAACACTGGTATGGGTCTGTGTCAGGAAACGGGCTTGTGCAGGGGCTCGGGGAGGCGCAGGCACTCAGGTTGGATACTGGGCTCAGAATGGGGCTGGGGCTGGAAGGCAGGCTCATGTCCTCGTGGAAATCCTCAGGTGAGTCCATGTTGTCCTCTGAGGCCTCAGAGCTGCTGCTGAGGGTGAAGACCCATCCTAGCTGTGCATGGAGGAGGGTGCGCAGACCCGGGGGCAGCTCCAGGGCATTAAGTAGGTCTGGGCAGCAGGGCAACATTTGGCGGAGCCTGGCACAGCAAAGGTACTGCAGGGAGGTGGGTGTATAGCAGGCACGGATCACCTTCATACTGCTTTTGGCTGCTGTGGAGCACACCATGGGGTACAACTTCTTGTTCTGCAGCCTAGTGGCAGCAACACCTGTTGTAGCAGGAGAGGCAACAGGATGAAAACATCCACCAGGAAGTCATAACTAAAAAGCTATTCTCTTGTGTTTTATGTAGCTGGGCAGCTTGAATTACAGATAAACATTCACCTATGCAGTGCCGATTCTTGTAGAAGGTCAGGGTGCCATGCCAGGTGTCCAGGTGCACCCCTATGATGGAGCCTTGGCCAAACCGAGAGGAGAACTTCACTTTGTCCCCTTTGTGCTGGAGGTGACCTTTAAACAGGTATAGATATAGAATTATTGTATAGGATTTTAGCAGTGGTGGAAGAAGTATGCAGATGTACCAATACTTCAAAGTAAAGCTAGTCCCAGGTCATGCATTTACAATCCTACTTATGAAAGAGTGCAGAAGTATTATCAGCCAAATTAAAAGTAAAATTATTATTATTACATAAGTTGCATTTTACTGTTGTAACTGGTCGAGAGGTAGAGCTAGTTTGGTTGTTAAGTCCTTAAGTCCAGTGGTTCCCAATCTAGGGGTCGTAAGGGTCACAAGATAAATCTGTGGGGTCCTGAGATAACTAATAGGGTTGGAAAGACAAGAACACAAAAACAAAATCCTGCCACACGCATTTGTTTTCAGTTTTTGGACTTTTCACTGACCCTTGCATGTCTGTGAAATATTGGATCATTTTGCCTCTTTGGGCCTCAAACAGTTATTTCAGTGAAACCATGAGATGTTTAGAGGGGAAATGTCTCTTGTGAGCGGAACTGCGATCAACTCATAGACATCTGAAATGTGACAAAGGTCCCAGCTAAACATTGCTTTTTTTTTGCTGCAAAATGTTTTTCAGAACCACTGATTTAATCTTTAACAATGTATTACATATAACAATGATGCACTGAGCTCCTCTCTCCTCTACTTTCTCTCCCTCTGTATGCAACCTCATCCCATTATTGCATGTTACTAACACAACTTCTCCCCTTTCCGGTAGTCTTGTGCTTTCTCGTCCCTCTCCTCTCTCCTCCTATCACTTCCTGCAGGTTTTCTGGCTCTGGAGCTGTGGAGTCTGGATCTGTGGCTGCGGGTCACCTGCTGCCCCTGTGTTCCTGCTCGACACCCTCTGCTACAACGACTATTGTTACTAGTCCTATTATTATTATTGTTATTATAATCATTAACATTATGATTGTTATCATTAACACTACTATAAATATCTGTACCATTTTCTAGTCTATAGCAACATCACCTTTACTGTCTGTAACTCTGTGTGTGTATATTGTGTAGGCTGCCTCCCTCCCCTCTCTCTCCTTCCATCCCTCTCTTTTACTCTCTCTCTCCTTCCATCCCCCCCCTTTACCCCAACCGGTCGAGGCAGATGGCCGCCCACCCTGAGCCATGGTTCTGCTTGAGGTTTCTGCCTCTTAAAAGGAAGTTTTTCCTTGCCTCTGTCGCCTAGTGCTTGCTCTTGGTGGGAACTGTTGGGCTTCTGTAAATAACATCATAGAGTACGGTCTAGACCTGCTCTTTTATGAAAAGCGCTTTGAGATAACTGTTGTTGTGATTTGGCGCCATATAAATAAAATTGAATTGAATTATATTTTTGAAACCTTACCATAAAAATGTAAGCTCACCTGTCTAAGTACCTTAAATTGCACTTAAGTACAGTACTTGTGTAAACTTTTGACTTCAAAATACTTTTCATTACTGGTAGAAAGTCTCCATCCAGTTTCACAGATTCCTAAGATACATCATGCTATATTTAAATCCCTGTATTCTGATGCTCTAACCTGTGTAGGAGAGACCCCAACTGTCCTCATCATGGCCCAGCAGGCTGCCAAAACTGTATTTGAACTTCTCCAGGTTCACCTCTGAAGTTCCAATTCCCACCATCTACACCAGTGAAACAGGAAAACAGGATCAAAACAGGTAAATCAACAAATGAGTCTAACTCCTCTGCTTTATAGTTTGCAATGACCCTCAACATCGACTGAGACCAAACACAAAAAAATTGTTGGCCACTGCTAATATAACTTTTTTCATTATTATTATTATTATTATTATGAGTTCCTTGAATAATATTAGTATTATTCAAGGAACTGCTACCTACCATATCTGTTCCATAGACAGGAGAGGTCATCTTGACTTCCCAGAAGTGTTGGCCATCTGTGAGCTCTTTGGTGCCACGGATGGCAGCTGTGCCACAGCTGTAGTCAGAGTGAAAGCTCACCTTCCTGTTGTCACAGCTGAGGAAGGCTCCAGAGGACTTGAAGTGCTCATCCCACAACCAGTCAAAACCTGAGAACACAAGAATAACTATATTAGCTGGATATTTATATATATTCTCACAAAAGCCAATTATGTCTAATATACTGCCAAGGCCTTATATTGTTATAATAGTCACCCTGATCCTCCTCCCCACAGACGCAGTCGCCCAGGCTGAGCTCTTCCTGTCGCTCACACTGGCAGAAAGACTCCCCTATCACAGGTACAGTGCTGGACAAGGCCACCACCTCGCATACAGTCTGAGAACTCGGCAGGTAATCCACCTCCGACTCCAGGTCGCTGATCTGGTTGACACAAACAGTACAAGCAGCACCTTGTAAGTCCGTAGATGTGGCCATGGTCCAGGGATCTTGGCTTGGTATCAGGGAAAGGAATTAGATCCAGTGGAGACAGCTTCAGGATCGTATTCAATGTTTTCTCAAATCCAGTGGCAGCTGTGATGCCTTTTTGTAAATAATAACGTTTTGGTAGTGTACAGAAAGTGCAACCTGAAAGGGTAAAAGGTTGCCAAGACCGGACAGAAAAATCTGATTCTGTAAAACGAAAAAGAGCTATATGACTAAATGAGAGCTATCACCCGTTTAAAAGAGTCAACAAGATAGCCTTTTCCTTAAAAGCTGTTCATAGTTCCTATTGGTGAGAGAAGTCATGTGAGCTAGTAAGTAAAATTAGACCCTTGCCAAAAATACTGAGCCACCTGCCCATGCCTTTGGAGACCTGATCATGTCTTACAGACAGGGGACAGTCCCAGTGGAAAACTACTGGTCCTCAGGTAGAAATATTAGCTATGGTCAAACAGAACCATTTCTTTGGATATAACTGTTTCTTATTCTGTAACATCAAGCATGAGATACTTAAGTATGTCTTTGAGCCAAGTCATACCAAATATACATTCCATCTGAATCCCCCGCTTCTTAAATTCTCTCTTTTAAGCTGTGCTCCACACTTCGCGCCACTTTTTTTCGCTCTCCCCCTGAAAAACCCCACTGTCTCACCTGTGTCGTTGTCTGGCCTTCCCATTCCTCCCTGTCCGATGTCTGGATCACTGCCATGGCATCTGTCTCGTGCCGTGGTTCGCTCCAGGCCAAATGCCGAGCCCGGCCGTTCCTGCCTCTTCTCAGCATTGCAGCTCTGTGAACAGCAGACCCAGCGCCTTTCAGGTCATTTTGGACACAGTTTACTTTACAGCTTATTTATTATTTGTTTGGTGTGTTGAGGTCAGATTATTTTTTATCCACATATGTATCTGATTACACATGTTCCAAACCTAGCAGGCTATATTCAAGAAAGAGACACAGAAATAACTTGCTATTTCAGTTTGAAGAGGGCTTTCTGGGAATTAACAGCATACCAATTTGGCAGAATAAGATTTGAACTGCAAAATGAGGTCTCAAACAAATCTCAAAAATATCCTAAAGCAATGATGAGAGTATATCATCTTAAGTTGTTTGCATCATTTAAAATTTTGAAGATGGTAGCTTTAGGGTGCACTGTGTTTACACCCCCAAAATGACACACAGTTAAATTCCTTTCCATTTTCAACTTACTGTGAGTTTGTAAGGCTGTATAAGAAAGGTGTGAAATATCCCCAGCGAGTTTGTCAAATGTATCACAAACCTGTAGGACAACTGTAAGTAGGTCAGTCAATAACGTGAATGGGAAACACTCGCTGTAGGCTTTTCTCAGTTCTACAGTGTGTTCACTAACCTTAATGTTCCTTACCAGCTCCCAGTCAGTGTGAAGCTGCAAAATATCCTTGTAAGGAACAATGTTTAGTCACCTATAGACTGATCTTTGTGTGCCAGCTTGCCTATTTCCATCTGTCCCATATACCACAGTTGGCAGCAGGAAATGTTTCCACGCGCTTGTTTAACCTTTGAACCCAACCCGCTTTTACACCACTGTGTCTGTCAAGCATGTCTGTCAGTTAGCTTCAACAGCAAATAGATACAGATGAGGTCACCTGACCTAGTGACTAGAATGTGTACCAATCATAGATCATGGATTCTGATATTCTTGTGTTTACACCCCTGCTAATGACAGTGACACCTTCCTAAATAATCATCTGGCACTTTAATTCACTCTAAGAAAAGTTTGCATGTAATTCATTAATTTGGAATGGAAGTGGATTTATGGATTTGGTAGGAAAAATTAAACATTCTCCATGTATGGCATAGCTACTACTTTTAAAGACACTTGTGGGGAAATTTAAGTCAAAGTTTGCCATATTGTGACACAGGAAACATGGACATTTTGAACTGCATGTGCACTATCAAGAGTTGATTTAACAATCAGTGAAGATGATGCAGTTTATGCAATTACAGTGACAGAAACATTATAGGAAGTCTGCCTCTATCCAGTTTGTATTCGTACAGTATTTAATAACACAAGCATGATTCTTAGTTGGATATTTTTGGTAATTCACCCTCTCTTCAGGGCTTTATGACCTGGAAAGCAGGCAGCTCTACATGTATTGATCAAAAACAGGACTGCCTTGGTTGTTTTTAAAAAGTCTTATCTGTGTTGAACTGCTTTCACAAGCAGTAATCATTACAATCAGTAGCCTCAACTGCAGTGTTCAACACGCTATACCTTAACCTGATAGCATGTCTCGGTTAATGCCACCACTGAACACAGCAGCTGGTGAGTGCTTTGCAAGCAGGTGCAGGAGATAATTGCCAATACTTTAGATTAGTTAGTCTGGCGCTAGTCTCACTTTAATTGGTCCTTACCCTACATACTGTAAATGCATTGACAAGACAAACTAGAGTTCTTGTGTCAGCCAGTGTTTTGATTAATATGATATAATGCAGTCGCTGTAGGACTGTGATAGTGATGTGAATGATTTTTATGTTTCAGATATTCAACTACTGAAAATCAAATCTCCCCCAATGTCCTGCCCAGACTTTCTATTCAAACACAACAGAATCTCATGCTGTCCTGTCTTAGTCATTAGACCATCTGTAATTCTCACTGTGAGTCATACAGCATCAGCTGAATGTTTAAATCTCGGTCAGACACAGTACAGCATGAATATATAAATTTTAGCAGCAATCTGCTCTTACCTTGCAGTAGTCTTCCTATACACTGTCTTGCAGTTGCTCATTTAAATGGTGGTGTGCCTCTATCCGACCTTGTGACAGGTGCAGTTTGCACTCTGTCCCACTTCTTGCAAGCTGAACGTAAACATTAGTTCCCCACGCCCTTATGTTGTTCTTATTGGATAAGATCTATGTGGGGGAGGAGTTTATGTTAATTTGTTTAGTTAATTTTACCTAAGTGGGGTATCTCTGGAATAATGTCTGTGGCCTTGGTCTTCTGACTTGATAACACAAACACTTGGTTAAATGCACATACAAAAAAAAGAAAAGAAAGACAGAAAAACCTTGTCCCAGGTGGGATAAATTAATTGCAAATATCTATCAGATACTCACCAGACCTACAATAGTGTATATTGCTGGTAATTATTTTGTTGGAATATGATTCACAAATTCAAAAAAAAAAAAAGTATATGTCTGGAGCCAGCTGTTTGGCTTCAGTCGTTGTCGTTTAGGGTAAAACACGTCTTCGCTAACAGAAAAACCAAAAAAACAACAACTCGTTTTTATTAGTTTTAAGCGTTTGTGGTGCGAATGAACGCACCATGGTTCGCACCGGTAGCCTATTGGTGGCGTTGAAAGATAGGCGGGACTGATGTATTATCCGCTGTGTGATTGGCTAAGTGGCGCATGACGATACACGGAAGTATTTGCTCCTTGTGCTGTGTGCATGATTGAATCTTCAACTCCAAAATATGGAACAAAATAATGGTAGGACGAAGTTACCAGTTACAGACAAAGTTTATTAGGAAGTTGCGTCCCTATTTGTAGCTCGTACATCCGTACACGAACTGTCCTCGTTCTTTAGAGATGACAGCTGCCAGAAACTGCTGCGTGTGTGACAGTAGTTACCAATTTATAACGTAGCTAACTGGTTAGCGAAAGCTAACGTTAACTAGACAGCTTCAGTTTTAGGTATTCAGCGGCTAAAACGTCCAATATCGGAACTGACTGAACGGTTTTATATACTCGGAGAGATAATGTTCATATGAAAAAGCCAATCGTGTTAAACTGAGAATAACTGAGAATCTTCACAGAAATCATGTTAATCATGATTGCAAAGAATCTATTAAGGTACTTATGTTGAACTTGTGAAATCGGGTGATGAAACGTGACCCTGGTCCCTAACTGCGACATTTCACTCTGATTATTTGATAGTTAAAACGGCAACTCTCGTGACAGTTGTGTCCTAATGTACTGACAGCCTTACATGTATCTGCTGCGCTCATGCTGAACTAACTCATTCTTCCCCCTCCTTTTCATGTGAGTCGGGAGCCTGGCCCAGGTCCAGCATGTTGTATTGGTCCTGTCAGGGAAAGGAGGTGTAGGCAAGAGCACCATCACCACAGAGCTAGCACTGGCTCTTAGGCATGCTGGCAAGAAGGTGAGCTCAAAAACCAGCTGTGTGTATGTGGTGTTATGATGCATGTACAAATACAATACTTTAAACATGAAACAGATCATACCACAGTATTTTATCAGGTTTTTTTCTCTCTGTTCACAATATCTGACTTGTGCTCTTTGTTCATACAAATGTCAGGAAATGACCAGCATAAGTGAGTTGACTAATTAACAAAACTCGTATGTTCATCAGGTAGGCATTCTAGACGTTGACCTCTGTGGGCCCAGTATCCCCCGCATGCTGAATATGGGCCGGCCTGCCGTGCACCAGTGTGACTCAGGATGGGTGCCTGTCTACACCGATGCCCAGAAGAACCTCGCCCTTATGTCCATCGGCTTCCTGCTGGAGGACCCAGATGAAGCAGTGATCTGGAGGGGGCCCAAGAAAACCGGTATACTTTTCTGCAGTAGTACTGGTCCACTACTGTTCTCTGACACTATTTAGTAGACCTATCATGTGGGTACAGCACATATTGGAAGGGACTGCACCAGTATATCTATCTTTGTCTCAACACAAACTCCTCCGCTGCTTGTTTTTGCACTTCCTCTGTAACATTTCTGATTGTCCTGTCCGACAGCTTTGATTGGCCAGTTTGTGTCAGATGTAGCATGGGGAGAGCTGGACGTGCTGCTGGTGGACACGCCGCCAGGGACGTCTGATGAGCATTTGGCGGTACTGGAGAACCTTAAAAAACACAAAGTAGATGGAGCCATCTTGGTCACCACACCTCAGGTACCTCACTACTCTGGAGACCCTACTGGCCATAGTATCACATATCAGCCATATACAGTACATTATTATGCATGTGTGTCTTCAGACATTGTGAAAAACTGTCAGCCTGCTGTAAATTGACCAGCACTGACTCAGATGTGTAGTGTTTTACAGCTAGACCACAAACACGTGATGTAATGTTGAAATGCTCATTCCTGTCATTGCTGCCATCTTCATATGTAGAGAGCTACCAAAATAATGAAATGCTTCCAACAAACGCATACATTCTATAAAGTCAGATTGAATGAGGTTGACCAGCTGTTAGTGGACTGTAGACTGGACCCTAACCAGAAACTTTTGTAATATCCTGTGGGATTTGTTCTTACCGGTCTTGTGTGGGCTACAGGCGGTATCTACTGGGGATGTGAGGAGAGAGATTACCTTCTGTAAGAAGACAGGCGTACGGATCCTTGGCATCATTGAGAACATGAGTGGCTTTGTTTGTCCCCACTGCTCGGTGTGTAAATTTTCATACAACTGTTTGGACAATTCAGATGTAAAATGCCAATAACTTCAGACTGAAGTGTAGTTACAGTAATATCACCTACAAATCAGCTGCTGTATCTATTTTAAATATGTACTCAATTGGATATTCAGCAAAATACAGATTTTTTTTGTCATCTTCAATGCACTCAGACTGTATGTACTTAAACAAATATTCTTTCATTTTCAGGAATGCAGCAATATATTCTCAAAAGGTGGTGGTGAAGAGTTAGCCAAGCTGAGTGGATCAGTATTCCTAGGTGAGATCAACAGGACTGAGTTACATGTAATGTTTGCTTCCAGCCACATGGTGGCACAACACATTGTGGCTGCTCATCACTCCTCACCCACCAGTCATGATTTAGGAGGCATTTTACATCACTGCCACGCTGATAAAATGGTCGATCCAGACTTCAGTGCCTCAGAAGGTTTAAAATACCTCATGGAGACATGATGCATTCAGTATTTGTTGTTCAAATGAATAGATTAATCAACGTTTTCCCACAGCGTCTATCTGCTTTGTTAGTAGATCAATCTCTTGAGTAATGATGCAGCTAATTCAGCTTACCCTGTGGCAACCTGCTATATCCGACAGTGTTGCATAGATTTAGCCATCCAGCAAGTATTTGATAAGTCAATGCCCCTTAACATCCACTTTATTATCACTATTGATCATCATTAATTAGTACATTAGTTGAGCGTGCTACAGCGGTGCTTGGTTCAGGTAAGAACAGTAATCAGTTATCCTCTCCATTTCAGGCTCTGTGCCCTTGGATCCTCTGCTCAGCGCTAGTATAGAGGAGGGCAAAGACTTCACACAGTCATTTCCTGACAGCGCCACCTTCAGTGCCATCAGCAGTATTTCTCAGACTCTGCTCAGCAGCCTCCAAACAGCTTGAACCATAAATTTATTAGCTCAATTCTGAATTGTTCTCACATTTTAGCACATAGGCTCTGCAAAATACAGTATAATGCAGATATTAGTCGTGTAAATGTAGAGATTTGTTGCATTTGTCCTGTACAATTAATTATATTAAACACTTTATCTTGTTTATACCTCATTTCAAATCGACATCTGTTTATAGGACAATGCAGGCAGTTATCTTTCAGTGCTGCAGTTGCAATTTTTGAGCCGTTAACCACATTGTGAAGTTCTCACCACAGTGAAACAGGAAGACGACAGCAACTCTAACGTTCAAATGAAGAGACAACATTTTGTAATACAAAATCCAAGTCATGCTGTCTTAGAAGTGACACATACAGTACTGACATTTTGTTTGGAAGCCAGTCAAATCTAAGTTGGAATCTTCTTTAATTCGATTGTGAGACACACGTCGACATCAGGATAACTTCAATACCAGTGGTAATACAGGATTGTAGACTGGCGCTTCAGTAAATGAATCAGCAGCAGTTCCATTTTCAGAAAACTCCAGATCAAAATTGGTACCAGTCCCTGCATGAAACTCAATGGATTCCTGCTGCACACTACAAACGATAACATCAAGTCTTGTGATTTAGACCTGACTTATTTTATTTTTTGGCGGGAGGACAACATAAAACTACCTTTTTGATCTGGATTACATCTTCTGAAACTAGCCTGCTTCTTCAGCTTCAAATCCAACAGCAACAAGACACTGAAACCCATGCAGGATTTTAATGGCTGGAATGTGGAAGAGATGAAACACAGCCACAGATGAGAGAGGGGGGTGAATAAGGGGAGGAGATGAAAATTTGGAAATTACACTGTGAGACCCATCACGGGGCACACACACACACACACCTTTAATGCAAACAGCAGTACTACAGGAAAAACACTGAAGTTTGAGAATGTTTGCATATGATTAGAATACAGCTACACACAAAACTCCCACTTCACCAGCAACATACTAAAGGCAATCTTATTAAACCAAGAATTACATCCAGAAGAATTCCAACCACTTATCACAATAACCCCACAGGGCATTAAATCTATCTATATAGATATTTATATGTCTGTGTATATATATATATATATAATATCCCGGGGAATGAAAGACTTGCTGCATTAAACAGTTCAATGAACAATTTCTTATAAATAAAATCAGTGGAAAAAAAAATCTTATGTCCATATACATTTCTCTTTACAAATAGATCCTCAAGATTAATGCAGAAATTGTGTCAACTCCCAGATTGATATGGGAGGAGAAAAAGCTGTGTGCCCCTTTGGTCAGATCTCTAAGACCAGAGGCCAGGCTGCCTAAGCTGGCCTCAAGGCCTGAAATAAGTGGAGGGAAAAAAGGAATCTTCATCATACAACGGTTTTGAAACACACGCACGCACGCACACACACACACACACACGAGACAGACAAATCACTACATTGCGCATTTACAAGTTGACTATCAAATTGGGACGACTGTACACATTGCTGAGATAAAACCATATTTATGGAGCCATTTTAATGAACCCCTCCCCACCCATTGCCTTCACTTCTTTCTTCTTGAGTGGCAGAAATTTTACAATTTTTTTCACCCCGTTTTACACTTTTTCCTCCAGCAGCAACATAAAGGACAGATCTTGTAGTGGAGATGTTTGGGCGTTTATTTCGTGGAGAGAATGAGGGCAACAATGAGCCCGTAGAGACCCAAGACCTCGGCGAAAATCAAAATGAGGATCATGCCCACAAAAAGCCTCGGCTGTTGAGCTGTGCCCCTCACACCTGCGTCGCCCACAATGCCAATTGCGAAGCCTGCTGCCAGCCCGCTGAGGCCCACGCTCAGCCCAGCTCCCAGATGGAGGAAACTCCTGAACAGAGAGACGAGTGTTAGTCGGCACAATGGATGTGAAGGATTTCTTGACGAGGGAGAAATCTTGGCAGTTAATTTAAGTGAATGAGAACATTTTAACTAAACATGCGATAGTCCGAGCATCTTTAATGTTTGTGCAACTGATCAGAGCCTGTAATGCATGCATGGAGTGAGTGGCTTTCCATCCGTATGGTAAAAGCTGTTCAGTTGATAGGGTGTTTGGGTTTGTCCTACTCAGTCTGCTACCTAAAGCTTTTCATCTAACCAAAATCACTGTAGCTTCTGCTCGTTTTACTATTCCTACCTTTTAAGATTTTAAACTGATCCAACAAACCCAATAAAGAATGCCACTATGTACGTTACAACAAGGAGTTAAAATGAACAGAGTGAGGGGAAAAACTCATAGATACGCTCATATTCTTAATTTAAATACCAGTAAGATTTTAAAGAGTAAGTCAGGTGTTTCTGTATCCTTATTATTTCTCGGTGCCCTAAAATTCTGTAATTTTTCGAAAAAAGAAGTGGTTCATTGGGAGACAAATTCCAGCAAGTTTACTTCTGTCACGTCGACATTTATGAGTCAGTCATTAAACTACACTGGCTTCATTGTAATGAAGACACATTATGTGTTAGAGGTGTGGAAAGTTCTCAATTCTAAGATGCATTGCGATTGAGATTCTGCATCAAAGCAGTGACCAAACATAATCAGGAGTTTGCAACCTACACAAAATTATAGGCTACTTAAGTTGAGTGTTGATTTTCCGGCCTTGGCTGGACAATAAAGTTGTTAAGTTACATGTTACTTGCAACATCGCTCTCTTGCATTGAATTATGGGTGAACGTTAGGCTAACATTACTTTTATATGAATGGGGATATGGCGAAGGGAGGTAGAGATCAGCTGTGAGCGCTAAAAAAAAATGCACACACTATTTTTAAATCCAACAAAAAATAATACAGCCAGCCCAGCTAATTGATCAAGAATTAACATGGCGCAGTCAACTTTGCCATCTGAGAGAGGTTTATGTACTGAGGTGAGTCACACAGATACTGGTATTGAAAAGATGCAGCTTTTTGTATTGTAGACTGTTGTAATCTGGCTTTTGAAAGCACATTCTAAATTAAAGACTTCAGATTATCTGACTACTTTTATTAATTAATGATAAAGTTACCATGTACAATGTAATATGGAAACCTGAGGATGCTAATCATCGAGATGCACTGCGAATCATCATACATTCAAATCCCTGACAGGTGAAATAGTAATCGAATCAAACCGTGGGGCCAGTGACTCACACCTCTTGTATATGCCTTTCAGTGCAAAGAATGGCTCTCATGAGTTTGATGGTTTATGATTAATGGATCTGGTGGATAATGGAGCTAAATCAGGGCGGTGGGTTAGTAGGAAGAATTCAATGTCGGTGGGGCTTTGTTGATAATAAAATGCTTAAGTAACACATGTGTCTATGCAATTGTTTACTGTTTTTGTAGTGGCTTATGCCACAAGTGACAAGGCCATATTACCACTGCCTTAAAATCGCCTTTCCTACTCAATTTTGCTACAGAATAAAAACCTTGTCTTGGGAGATGTGTTGACAAATAAACGGGCAGAAAATGTACACAACAGATGTCTGAAAATATAGCTGGTCAACTGTACTCACTTGTAGAGGGTGACCTTCTCTGAGATGTTGTTGGCAATCAACACTGCTACTACCAGGCCGTAGATGGCTATGATACCCGCCATGACCACGGGGATGATTGACTTCATGATGAGCTCCGGCCTCATCACGGACATGGCGGCGATCCCCGTACCGCTCTTAGCTGTGCCATAAGCTGCTCCCAAGGCTGGCAGGGAAGAGGGAGAAGATAACTTTAGTTAAACTAGACGCATGTTACAATAGGCTAGCAGACTGACAACGGAACCCAGAGAATGCAGGTGAATAATGAAGCGGAAGTGAAATAGAAAGATGCCACAACAGTACGACGACTGTTACAGTTTCTGTTCCCCTTAAAAATCCAACATGGCTCCACTTGGGGAATTTTGCTGGTGTCAAAAGGGAAATTACTGATCCTTGACACCGATACAATGTAACCAAAAATCAGCTGTGCGTTTGTGTGTCTCATCTCATCAGCTGCGTCTCATCTCCTCAAACAGCTTCAGCCCTTATAATTTAAGTTTGATTCTGCAGATTGTAAATCACTGAATGAATGAAAAAGCCTCATAACGCTTGAGCACACAGGGAACTGCTGCTGACATCATTAGAGAAGCAGGTTACCATATCTACAGAAACAACATCAGTACAGGATGGGCGGGGCGGGGGGGGGGGGGGGGGGGGGGGGGGGCGCACTGGTCTCTAGCTAGCATCTGTAGTGTGACGGGGGAAGGAGGAGAACAAAAAGCTTCATCAGCGTATTACCTCTGTGGGCCTGTGTGGGAGAAAGCACAGTGCCACCTATGTCACACACAATCAAGTCTGACTGCAGGAGTGGAGTGAAATAGGAAATTAATGAGCACTGCACTAAAATTAGAAACTATATGAAATGAAATATAGAGCACCAACCATCCATTAAGAACTGGTTATAATTCTGCAAAGAGTCAAGTCAACTTTATATAGCAATATCACAAATCAGCCTCAAGGGCTTTACAATCTGTATAGCCTACGACACACTCTATCCCTAAACATTAGATTTGGATAAGAAAAAAACGTCCCATGTCTTCAGATTAGACCAACAAAAGCTTCTGCAATATCCAACAAAGCCTATCAGAGCAGGGCAGTGTGTCATGTATCATGGACAGGCTGGTTTGACAAGATTTCCTCAACATGAGAAGTGTGTGCACACATGCGTGTGTAAATGTGAACAAGTTTATTCCTTCTTCCAAAAACAAACAACAACAAACAAATTAAACTCAATGCAGGATTGTAGATTGGCGCTTCAGTAAATGCATCAGAAGCAGTTCCTTTTTCAGAAAACAAACTCCAGATCAAATTGGACCCGGTCCCTGCATGAAACTAGGCCAAACTTGAACACTAATCTAAACAGATCCTGTCTGTCGTATTAACAAAACATGTTGAAACTAGCTGTTGCTTGTATGCAATTTGTGACAATGTCAAAACAGCCACGTACCAGTCAGTAAAACTTATGCAACAGGGTAGGGGTGGGCAATATGGCTCTCAAATACGATCACAATATTTTAGGTTATTTGAGATAATTATATTATTGACATATTACATACATATTAAAAGTGATACCAGTATCTTGTGAACAATATTATACGGTACACCCCTTTAACAGGGTAAAACATCAACTATCCTGCAAAGCAATATTAAAAGAAATCAAAAATGCATCCAATTAATGTGCTCATCTTGTTATACCATTGGTGTAAAGTGGTTTTCTTGCCTCTTCATAACAAATGTACTGATGATTAAATGTTAAAAGTCTCAAGATATCATCTTGGGAGATTGCCTTTTGCATACAGCCTGAGGTGCCCTGCCCTGTGCTCTCATTTCTTGGAACAATGTGTGGAGCTAGCCTGAAGAAATTCTGGTTAACTTTAAGACGAGCTGGGAGGCTTTCTGGCAAATGGATCTAGAGGCAGACAGGAAGATGAGGCAGGCCAATCTTTAAATGTGCACATGGCAGTCAGCAACAGCCACAGCCCCAACTACTTAAACTGATTTATCATCAGACTGATGCTATCAATACAAGGTTAAATCAATCCCACCCATCTAAAGGAGACATGTTTGAGCACAACTGGGCATTGTTTTGCAAGCCTTGCCAATTTCACAAGAAAGATGGTCTTTTAGACTTTTTGTTTTGACTTTGTGGAAGTGCTAACCTTTGTGCCGGTGGACTTAATTACCAGTATTTAAATCCAACACAAGCTATGTGGTACATCACATTCAACAAATAGACTTATACCTACATGAGGAAGGACACGCAACCTCCATCAGCGGTTCAATAGAAAAACTGTCCAACGAAGAGAGTAGCAGATAGTTTTTCAAAAACAAATCTTGTAATATAACTATACAAAAACGCCTCTAGGACATTATTCTGGAAACACCTAACCCTCTGAACAGCGGTGTCTTTTAGCCATTCAGCCATCCAAAAACAACCAGCATAATATGTTACCGTCAGTAACGTTATCCTTCGACTCCATTCTTTCTTGGTAAGCTTGGCCTCATTGAGGTGTGACAGGTGACTGTTGACAGAGAAACACTGGAGTCCTCAAACATTGCCAATCTGTGCTGATGAGTAAAGGTTTATTATGTAGCAAGGCAGCTTCTGCAGCGGTGCAGAGGCACAACCTCTGGGTTTTAATCCTAATCCCCTCAGCTTAGGTAAAGAGCTTTTACCCCTTTTCTTTTTTCCTCCCTGCAGAATATTTGATGTATGGGATGCCCTTGTGACGTCTTGTGATGTCAGAGCAGGAGGTGCCTCCAGCTAGGGATGATCTAGCATGCAATATGCCCACGCAGAAGACAGCTGATTGGCCTGCTCTAAACAGTGGGTGAATCGGGAAGCACTAGTTTTAAGGAACAAATGAAAAAACAAAAATCAGGAAGGTCATAGTAAAAAATGTCTGTCTCACAGAACTGCATGCTGGCTGTAGCCTACACGGTTTAAAAATTTAAAGGAAGGAAGGAATGAGACTCACTGAGCAATCTATTGCATCTGAAGCTGAGGGATGTCTACAGCATTTTTGCTGCAGTCACCTAGTACACCTCTCCAGTGCGTGTTCAAGAGAAAGACAATGTGAAAGTGAACTAACGGTCAAGCAGTTGAAAGCATTGTTGATTAATTAACAAGAAGAAAAAAAATTATAGTTAACAGGCTATCCTACTCCAAACATACATGCCAACAATTGTAAATGAAGGCAGACGCTGGAGAGCAAGAGATAAAGATGAGGAAATGTATCAGTCATGTCAGTTATCTAAGATATAAGTGTCAGCCTTATACTTTTCACTACTTAAATAAAAACATTTCACACTTTTTGTTAAAAGGGGTGGGGGAAACAACTGTAGTACAGCTATCACGGAGGTGGTGGTCCTAAGCTCATGGATAATGACAACTTGTGAGGGTCACTATCCAGAAGCAGGCCTGACTACAGTCCGTCCTCACAACAGGACACCATCACCACACTAGTGAAACAATGTAACATCACCTGACACCAGGAGATAACAGATACTTTCATTCTGTTCCAGAAAATGGCTAATTATTTACTGCAACATAGTGCCATTTGGGTTTATAAACTGTTGATTAAGTGAGAAATTTGAGCCATCCTCTTGGGCAAGAACTTGTAATTTGAATTTGTCATTATTTTGATATTTTACAGACTGAATAATGGCTCAAACTTTCAAATGACAGATTGACTGATGACAGTAAACGTTAACTGCAGCTGTAGTCCTACCCTAAAGTGCATCATCATAGAAGCACAAGCTATAGTGTCCTGTCAATAACTCCCATAACACACTGTTAAGATCCTTAAAGCTGTGCATCCCACCACTACCACTTCCCTTCTGTGTGCAAGCGTGATCCCCTCCCTACTAGCTAATTCACCAGCTGTCACTCTTTCACCACCACACTAGTACTACTGCTATCCTCAAGGGCCACTACCACCATGCTGCCCTCACTACACATTAAACCTGAGCCCTGACAAGACCAGGGTTGGCTTTGGCTTCCAGCTGCTTCTCATTTCAGGCTGGGCAATAAAAAAATAAATTTAAAAAATAGTTATATATCATGGGATGTTTTTATATCATGATGGGGATGCGTTTCGCTCTTTGTCCATTAAATAGGTTGAAAGATGTGTACATTTTTGAAGACAAAAGGAAAGGTGGAAGTCTTACACCATAGCCAGTCACTGATGATCTCCCTCAGTGAAAACATATGTACCATTCACCATCATCAATGAGCCCATTTGCCAAAAGGCAACGAGCTACAGGGGGTCAAACCCTCTGTAACATGGTCAATTAGTAGCTCGTTGATTTCCACTGAAATTGCACCCATCCCACCCGGTCACATGATAAAGCACATCACTGGCATATGATGTCGTGGTTTTCTTGGATTAACGAAAGTCCAATAATAAAATGAAAAACAAAGGATCCATAAAAACCAACTATGATCCATATAAACAAGTACGATAAAACAAGCCAGTTTCCAAAATTCATTTTCTTTGAAAGTGACCTTTATCTGCCGCTGAACACCTATCTATCCAAAAACAGATATTAACCGCAGTGTCACACCCTTCATTTTTTGTCCAAATTATCTATATTGTTTTGAACAGGTTCACTGCTAACTTTTGAATTTATACTAACATTTCGAGATCAGCAAGACCATGGCAATTCTAAGTCAGAAGTCTCATCATGTGGTCATCATGTGACCTTGTGCCATTCCTTCTAGCAATAAGGAAGTTAACCAGCTGATCCTAGTTTCCAATAGTAATTTGAGTTTTTAAGGTTTTCTGCTCAAGATAACTTGCATTAAATTAGCTGTGACAGGACCGATTTGACAGATCACAAATTGTTGTTGAATGGCAAACAGTTAACACAGAACGATGTCAATTAATGTTTATGTCATGAATGACGTTCCTCTATGTTTAAGCTATGTTAATAGTAATAAAATAATGATAATAATTTCGTCGATATAACCTATTGCTTTTAGCACCTTTATACTCTGTAACGTTAATCGTGCAGAAAAATGTGGGAATCAACCTAATTATACGTTAACGTTACCTCCTGCTAAGTACAGCAGGCTAACAAGCAGCCAACTGTGAGAATTAAAGGGAATATACTTTGACCCTTTTATAAAAAGGACTATTAGACAAACAGCACCGCTTTAACAAAACATCTTCTGATCAGTTAGCATCATTCCCCGTTTAGTTCTTTCCATTCAGATAAAGCATTACGTTACCTAACCAAACTATGGTTAAGCTAACGTCAAAGCTAACTAATGTAGTCGTCATCAGCTGGCTAACTAGTCTTGACTAGTCTTTGATGTCTGTCGTTGCAGCAGAAAGACTAGTAGCGATGACTGTCTCAACCAAATAACACCAACTTAACATTTCCATGTTAAAAATACACCAAAGTCAGTGCTTGCCCTAGCTAACGTTAGCTGTCTAAATAAATTACAAGATAACGTTAAGCATTGCGTTGACGTTAGCAAAGGCTAGCGCTTTAACAAGTGAGCTTCAAGAGATGCACAACGGTTGTCAGTTCAAAGCACCCTGTTGGTTATGATATACAAGTAAAATGGGTTAGCAGGAAATGCACAAAACGACATTTTGTACAGCTTAAATATGAAAGGTAATCGTGTCATAATTACCGCTGAACACCATAGCCGCAGAGGCTCCCATCACTGCGAAGAAAGGAGAGTATTCGGGGCTTTCGGCCGACATTCTTTCTCACAAAATATAAAAATATACAAAATTAATTATTAATGTCGACTCAAGAATCGCACTTTGCGAAACCAATTGAAGGCCACAGGATTGAAATGAAAAACTGAGTACACCAGGAACCGTCTGATCAACTAACTAGCAGTGTAAACGGGATAGTCACGACTCTTCTGATAAATACCCGGCGCAGCAGCAGTACAAAATGGCGACGCGGAAAATATCACCTGACTGGCCGTACGGATAAAACCTATGATCGCCTGGGTGTGGGGGGCGCACTTAAATTAAGTACGTTAATGATTCACTGTGCTACACAAGGTATTTTTGAAACAAGAAGTGTGGATTTAAAATGATACACGACTTATTCCGGGCAAAAGTATTTTATATTGTTGTTTCTTTAAATAAAAATGTTTAAGGTCACCCCTATAAGGCATCACTTTGGTGTGCTCCGCTGCAGGCTTCCCCTTTGACGTCTACGCATTCACCCTTCAAAAGTCGGAGGATGAAAGATGGAAATTAGCAAGAGGGTGTAGAGACATGCTAATCTAAAGAAACAGTGTGTTTGTGTGCTATCTTCATTTAAATGTCCAAGGACATCATGCCAGTTAGACTAAATGTAATATGAATGTCACGCTCCAAGAGAACCCCATAGTTGATTAAAGTGACCTCTCCAAATACTGAAATTCATAATGTTGCATATTTTCAAACACATTTCTGCATTTTGCACCACGACTCTACCATGCTGCAGAAGGTCATTAACACTCAATTGTGATATTCTACAACCTGGAGCGTGAGAGTGAGAGAATTTGAGGCTGAGTGTGCATGGGTATGTTGCTTACATGGTGGGGGGAGGGAATGGGGAGAATCCCCAATCCACTGTATAGCTCCCAGCAAGTGCAGGCTGAGAGATCCAGAGAGGGGAGGGGTCAACTGAGCTAGGGATGAGCCATGGAGAGATGAAGTGTCTCTCTGTGTGTGTGAGTCATTCAGAGCTTGTGCAGGCCCTATGCCTCCTCCTCCTCTTCATCCATCCATCCCTCCATCCTGCTCCCTCTGCATTGCCTAGTCTAGTCAGCATCAGAGATGGACCCCTCCCCCCACACCACTGTAAATCACTCGTGATGCAATTTCTACACCAGCATCACAGGCCTCCTTCCTTTCAAATACTTGGCCAACATCTTACTCCGGCTTCCAAATCCAAGGTTGCATTATGCAAAAAGAATAGATCACTTTGAGGCATGAGTATTGTGTGTGTGTGTGTGTGTGTGTGTGCACGCACGCACGCGTGTGCAGTGATGCATTGATTACAAAAAGGTCATAACATATGAGATGAGATGATTTTTCATCTAGTTTTCTCTCTCTCTGCTGACTGACTGAACACTTATTGACCCAGGACTGACACTTTTAGGTGGATTTGGATGTGGCCTTTCTGTTGAGGTTGGATTATGATGTTCCTGTCTGGGATATATACTCAGCAGATATTTTCAAACAGCTCATTTGACAACTAGCAGTAATGTGATACTGCATTTACATACATGCACATTGTTGTTTTCTGTTTGTTTTAGGTGGAACGATACAAGGCTTACGTGGATGCTTTTGTCCTTGGGTGCCACTGACCTTGTAAAAGAGGAGCATTAGAACAGGGCACATTTGATTGCTGGTCTTTAAGATGCTGTTTAAGGAAGGGAAAGAGGAAACTGTGAGAATTTCTCACGAGGACATGATTAGATCATGGTACTAGTAACATAAAGCATTTGCTACTAATTATTAATGTACAGTATAATGCAATTCTAGATATACAGGAAACATGGTTGATGTGATTCTAGATCTAGATCATTAATCTTCACGTGGTTCTGGTACATTGATATATGATCAGACCAAGATGTAACCCTACACAGTCCTACCATGTGTACGATTTGCCCAGCATCTAAATAAAGGAAGTCAAGGAGCTATTTTCCTCCCATGTGGACTGGTTTCAGTGTGTGACCAAAAACATAACTCTTTCATTCTCACTGGGATGAAAAACTTTGAATAATTTTCCAATAATTAAAAAAATGCAAATGTTGTGGAAATGGAAGAGTTTTAATCCTGCATTAGTAACAAATCTTTACTTTCCTATGAAATTAGCCTGAAAAAAAATAATGAAAAGTATTATTAGTAATTTTGAAGGAGAGAAGAACAGTCCATAAGTCACATTTCTAACACTGGGTGTTCATTGGAAGCAGAGATCTCGCTCTCTCCCAGTATCCGCATTGTAATATTCAGTGAATCAAAACAATATTTGTTGGGACCTCCTTCGTCTGTCTCTTAAGTCCCCGGTCCACAGCCTCTTGTTATCTGTGGGGGGGGGGGGGGGGGGGGGTTGCTGGTCAAGGACAGACCCATCTTAGTGTAGGGTTAAACACTTGAGCATCTTACTCCTAGAGCCTGGAAAGCATGGTTTTCAGAAGATGCGCCGGATCAACACCCAAAGGAGCAGCTAAATATAGACCTGCATGTGCGATTAGCAGAGTGTGAATCCTGAATGAAAAGCACAGCCTTGGCATGATGCAGTCAATGCCACTTACTGCATGCAAAGAAGGAATTACTCCACCACTTTGCCATCAAGGATACTCAAATTTCTTCACATGCATTAGGCTGTGTGCGACACGCACTGCAAATTAATTGTCCATACATTTTTATAGAGCTTCAATGCACAGTATCAGCATCGATTGACATGGAATGCTTTTCCACATGCTTAAATGTCTGAAAAAAAAATCTGAGGATATCAGCTGCTAACTGTCAGTTGCCAAGTTTGCACTGTGTGTAGTAAATACAGTGCCTGCGGTGAAATCTAACAATGAGTTCAATTAAGTGAATAGTGGAATACAGCTGCTTCTTAAAAAGGACAAGGCGTTCAAAAACATATTTGTAAGTATGTCTGACTCATCTCTGCTAAATATTTTCCAGTCATGCAGTTTACTGTCAGCTTCCACAAAGGAGACATCCACAAGACATCCAAGCAAAATATAGACAGTGTGCATCAAGAAGAGTGTATGAGTTATTTAGTAGTCACACTGTTAGTGTTTCAGACCCAGACCTATGCCTACTGTAGATGTAATTTGCAACATTATCATTTCACATACCTGCTCAAACTAGAATTGTTTTTCTTTAAAGACAAGATCTTTTAAAACTTTAAAATTAGTTTTTGGTATTAAAGGTACACAGAAAACAAACTGTGCGTGTATTTACTATACTATTTAATTTTCTTTTTGTAATATTTGTATAAAAGTAATTTTGGGAACAAGCATACTAGCTGTAACTACTAGGAGTAGAGCAAAACACAAGGTAGGGATTAGGGGGGTATATTCATGGTCAGCTGAGTTTAAAAAGGCATCTGGCAAACTTCTGTGAAAGTCTGAAGAAATGTTACCATCTGGCTGCAGGGACAGAGATGTGACAGATTTGGAAGGGAAAAAAGCAGGGTAGCAAGACAACAAAATGAAGACTGAGTCACTTTGCTACTGAAAGCATATTGCTGTATTTTAATATATAGAATACATTTGTAGTTACTCAATTGATATTTTACTGGAGCACATTTGAACACACAGACACAAATAGGGTATACCCAACAACACTTTGCCAACGGGGCGAAAGTTTGGACTTCTTTTGATACTATCTTCACACTGGAAAGGACGGAAGGAAGAGGAAAATCATAAGAAGAAAAAAAATGAACAACCTGCACTTATTGCCATTACTTGTAAACCAAAAACACCTTGAGTTTTTCTTTAAAAATGTTGTACTGTTATTCACATGAATATTCATATACTACACAAAAAGGAGGAACACATTCAAAAGGAAGCATTGACGCATGGTGCAAAATGGCAACACTCAAATTCATCACTGATATCCACAAACATTTACCACGTTAATTCATTTATCAGATCTCCCACATATGTACAGCAAATCAAAACGTGTGGGAAAATGCAACATGACTTGACCAAAATTCGAGCTCACCTGGTACATATTCACTATGTCTTTTAAGTATTCCAACATATAAAAACAGGTCTCACCAAATCATCTCTTAACTTCACAACTTTTGATGATCGTAAACCTCAGCTTATCAACATGGCCTGGTAAATAACATTTTAACATTTAAGGACTACAGAGCTACATATATAGTAAATTTGGCAGATTGAGCAGAACCACAGAAATTAAAAGACTGAATTTACATTCAGAAATTCAAAAGTTTCAGCTCAGGATGAACATAAATCTAGAGTTGATCCTGAACACTTCCTTCTTATTACCAGGTATTTTAACATTAGTACATCATAATACAAATCTGTGAATACAAAAATAAACAGAAAAACACACAAACAAAAAAAAAAAATAATCACAATTTTGTTCACATGTTGAAATTTGGAATATATGCATTAATAAATACAATTTAATTGAAAATAGTTAATCACATATGAATTAGCAGGACGGATGTAGTTCTGTTTGCATTTCTGTGTTTTCCACCTGAAACACTTTGCTGGACATTTTATATGAAGATTTTCTGCTTTAATATGTTTAAGTGTTGTCATTTATGTGTATACATACATACATACACACACACACACACACACACACACACACACACACACACACACACACGCGCATGTATGGATCTACATGCATGTACGTGAACAGCATTACGAGGCCATGGCATCCTGGAAGCCCCACACTTCTAGCAGTGAAACCTGGAAGCTGTCAGCACACAGGGGCGGGTTGTCAAAGGTGGTGCACCTGCCAGTGCGCCCATGGTTGAGCTCAGAGTCAATGTAGAGAGCGTTGCCTTCACCTCCCCCTGATCAGACACAAGAGCACATGGTTTGTATAAGTTGTCACTAAGTACAAAGACTGCATTTCTTCAAATGGTTTCCACTTTTAAAAATCCAGCCTTCGAATTCATTGTTAAAATCTAAATGTAGAGTTCAATGTGATGAAAGGCTAACACTAATATCCAGATTTTCTTCCCAGGTTGTAAATGAAAGTTAAATATCCTCAAGTCCAATGTACCTACCACATAAAAAAAAAAGGGACTAGAAATGACAAAGGCAAAACATTAACTTACAGTAATAATCCACTCACCAACTATGATAGAGTCGAAGTTGCCAGCCATGAACATGGAAGTATTCTTGGAGTTAAGGTTGAAGTGGCGGGCGGATAGGAAGGGCGACAGGTCTCCAGCAGGTTTTTCTGGCTGCTGTAAGCCATTGTCTGCACTTTGGCCCCCAGACGAGGCTATGTCTTCCTGGCCATCAGTCTTGATGGAGGAGGCTAACTCGGGGTGGCGGATCACCACCCACTCATATCGCTCCATCTCTGGCTTCAGCTAGTAAGGGAAAGAGGCGTTCATCAACAATTACACACCTGAGTAGCACACATTAAAATGGGGAGTACTGCATATTTATTTATATAATTTTTTAAAATTGTTTTCCTTAACAGTGTCTATACAGGGTGACAAATCAACCAGTTCCCTGATTCTTAACATAAATAATCAGAGATACGAGTTTTGCTGGGGCAAATAACTCTCCCTTCCTCGACTGCACATGTTCAATTGACAGGAGTTGCAATGTGTCATATTTATCTATAAGGCTCTACTACAAAAACTCTGCTCTCTGGTCTCATATAAATCCAGTACTTACAATGTCAAGTCAGAATATTTTAAACTAGTAGTATTGCATGTTTACACTGAGCTTGGAATATCTACTTTCAAATAATATGTGCTTCATCTTCCACCCGCCGCCAGCAAGTGTCATCGCTAGTTTCCAACTGATGCAGTTGTTACGTCCAGTGTCCAGTGCCCACATTGTGTATGTAGCAAACGCACTTGTGCCCATCTATCTGTGCACCCATGGGAGTGTTGGTCTTAAAATGAGGTGTGGTCAGGCATATTGTTGGCTCATTGTTATCATGAGGCAGCAGAAACTGATGGCAACACTGACTATCAAAACCTGGTATGAAGTCAATGGTGTACTACTTTTCTGATATTTAAAGGGTGCATTATTCAGATAGTAAGAATCTCACCATTAAGAGCTGTGCGCATTTCTGCACAAGGCACAGAAGCTTGACTTCATCAATTATTTAAATCTCCTGGTACTATAAAATAAACTAGCAAAAGTAGAGTTGGATACACCCAAGTCAACTTGAACAATAAGCCATAGATGGTTTAAATAAGGCCTTATAGTCCTTATCAATGGAAAAATGTTTAAACTAGAATCACTACTTTCACTTGAAGCAATTCTACTTTTAATTGCTTTTCTTAATGTACACTAACATCTGTGTGTCTTTCCATACCTAAACTGTATATGTTTATCATTATACACAGGTCTCTCTTGAAAAAGAGATCAAAATTTTAATGAAACCACCTGTTTAAATAGTCAGGATGGAGATTAAATAGGATTAAATAAAAATAAAAATAAAAATAAAAAACACCTCATCAGCTCTTGCCGACTGTCTCCATTTTCTCCTGGTGACAGGTGTGGGCCAGGCCAGAAACTACTGGATCAGATTACAGGAGTTTCCGTTCTGTGTGTGTTTAAGTATTAGCGTGTGAGACGACAGTGTTTTCTGCTGTGCGGGCTCAGACAGCCCACAGCTGTGCATCAACACAGACAGACAAGTAAATAATTCATATAGAGGGCATTGGAGAGCCAGGCTGCTTTGCTATTTGTAGCCCAGGCGTTATAACTACAGCTCAGTGCTGCATTATCACAAGCAGAGAAACAGGATGGGTGGTGTTTTTTTTTTGTTTTTTTTTAAACAGAGGAAGACATGGCAATGTC